>NW_012121154.1:12325444-12344746 GCF_000951035.1 Colobus angolensis palliatus
CAGGATGGTCTCGATCTCCTGACCTTGTGATCCGCCCGTCTCGGCCTCCCAAAGTGCTGGGATTACAGGCTTGAGCCACCGCGCCCGGCCCAGTTAACTTTTTTCAGTAAGTAGCAGTACACTCTAAAATAACTAAACAATAAATACATAAACCAGTAACACAGTCGTGTATTATCAGTATCAAGTGTTATGTACTGTACATAATTGTGCTGGACTTTTCTATGACTAGCAGTGCAGTAGATTTCTTTACACCAGTATCTCCACAGACAGGGGAGTAATGTGTTGCGCTAAGATGTTACCACAGCCAAAATGTCATCAAACAATAGGAATTTTTCAGCTCAATTTTAATGTTATGGGACCACCATCATATATGCAGCCTGTTGTTGACCAAAACGTCATTATGTGGCACCTGACTGTACTAGACAAGGATATTCTAATGTTTTCAATAGCCAATGCAGGCTGAAGTATTGGGCTGCTCAAACTTTTCAAAAGAAGACAAAGTAGGTGGGTGTATATATATAAATATTTCTGTCAGGTTTATTTGGTCTTCAGATCATCTTCCTAAAAGGAGTATGTGTCAAGTAAACATGTTGTTAGTAAGATTGTTTTAAAAGATAAACAGTAACAGAAGATCCTATTAAGACAAACACACAAAATAGGTCTAAGAATCACTTGAGCCCAGGAGTCTGAGATCAGCCTGGGCAACATAGCAAAACTCCATCTCTACAAAAATAAAAAATAAAATTACCCAGGCGTGTGGCGGCACTGCACCAGTTGTCCTAGCTACTTGGGAGGCTGAAGCGGGAAGATGGCCCGAACCCAGGAGTCTGAGGTTACTGGGAGCTATGATCACATCGCAGCACTCCAGCACGGGTAACAGAGAAAGACTCTGTCTCTAAAACCAGAAAGAAAAAAAAAAAAACTGAAACTGGCATGTTCATGTTTAAACTCTGATTTTTAACAATATATGAATGTGCTCATACACTCCCACACGTACATTTTCTTTCCATCTCTATACATTTCCAGTGGAATTTTGGGTACTAACTGCAAACTGGCTTCTCATGTTTGCCTTCACAGAATGGGAAATCTCAGAGTGCGAGGCAAGGCTCCTGACAAGACTGTTATCTGCACCCATTCTACAAAGCTAGTCTCAGTTGTCCTCAGAACGTATGGTGAAGTCTGCCTGTGCTTTTATGGCAGAAATGGTGGGGGCAGGGGCCCAACACGGGAGGGCTGGTAGTGAAGCAGGCATTTGGAGATCCCTGATGAAAACTGGCCCATGGGGTCTTCCCTCACTGATGCAAACCAAACACTGCTGTTGGGATGAATAGGAGGCATACTCAGAAATGTGCTAGGACTCCCAAGAAATGTCATCTGTAGGTAGCTGGCAGCTGCTCTAATCTCATTTCTCTAATTCTACTTATTATGAGAATGTTCAAAATATTAACCTCACTCTGGATATTCAATTACTTTGGACAAATCACAATTGATGCCAATTAACTGTACTGAAGAGCATTTCCTCTTAATACTACAATTCACAATCACTCATAATTGCAATCTAATTTATTTGCTCTAATTGATATTTGACTTGTATAAAAAGAGATAGGAAAATTTTTTCAAAAGTGTCTGTCTGCTGATAGTGTTTTAATGCCTAAAAGGAAAGCTTTTTTTTTTCTTTTTAACACAGAGGAAATTTTTTGTTTCTTTTTGAGACAGAGTCTCATTCTGTCACCCAGACTGGAGTGCAGTGGTGCAATCTTGGCTCACTGCAACCTCTGTCTCCAGGGTTCAAGAGATTCGCCTGTCTCGGCCTCCTAAGTAGCTGGGATTACAGACATGCATCACCACTCCCGGCTAATTTTTTGTATTTTTTGGTATTTTTTGTATTTTGTGTTTTTAGAGATGGGGTTTCACCATATTGGCCAGGCTGGTCTTGAACTCCTGACCTCAGGTGATCTGCCCGCCTCAGCCTCCCAAAGTGCTGGGATTACAGGTGTGAGCCACCGTGCCCAGCTGACACAGAGGTAATTCTTTCTCATGCTTACTGAGTTGGGTTTCAAGAGGCCCTTAGAGTCAAAATTATACCTGCTAATTCAGGCTCATTCATTGCTCCTAATCCCAAAACATTAAAACTCAGCAGTTTGATGGTTTGGTTCTTTTTTCTAAGGGGCTCACTCTATCACCCAGGCTGGAGAGCAGTGGTGAGATCCTAGGTCACTGCCCCCTAAATCTCCCAGGCTCAAGTGATCCTCCTGCCTCAGTCTCCTGAGTAGTTAGGACTACAGGTGTACACTCCTGGAGTGTTTTTTTTTTTTTTTTTAAGAGAGAGATGGGGTCTCATTATGTTGCCCAGGCTGGTCTCGAACTCCTGGTCTCAAGCAATCCTCCTACCTCAGTCTCCCAGCAATGTTGATATTTCAGGTATGAGCCACTGCAGCCCTATATGGTGGTTCTTGCAGAAAATAACTTCACATAAATTCCCCTCTTTGTTTCATAAGGTGAAATGCTCATTCCCCATTTATAGATGAGGTAAGCCCCATGCATGACACTGAGGTCCAAATTTGTCTTTGATGCTCTTCCATGTTCCTTTCTTTGACTACCTTGTCAATGTCTCCCTGCACCCACCACCAAATCCTCAGACCCTCCAGCCACCCTCTCTCCATCCCACCAGATCCAAACCAGCTCTGCACTCCCTGCTAAGCTGGCTATACCTGGCCTGAGTCCTTCAATACTTATTAATCTTGACTCCAGGCAGGTTATTAGGTCCATCTGGGTGAATTATTCATAGTAAAATGTTACCTGACTGATGATAGTGTGTTACATTCCTCCCAGATAATCCCAGATGATCCAGCTCCATCCAACCAGGACCTTCGAAGTCTTAGAAATGTTTAATGGCAGTGGAAGTTTTAATTGCTACTAGCAGATAGAGGAGATTTTTCAGACCTTAACAAGCCTCTTTAGAAGTCTTTAAATTATATGATAAACAAATAAACAAAAACAAAAACTCCACACCCACAATAAAGAGATAGGAGGATTCCCAGTTTAGTCAAGTACTGATTCCATCTTTGTTTCAAATGTTTATTGATCACCACTGTGTTTCCCACATTGCACCAAGTGCTAGAGATGAAGGCACACTGTACGTTTGCCAAATTTTTCCCTCCTCACTTCCACTAAAATCATTTGCACACTTCTCTCTCCCACACACCAGACTATCAGCTCCTCCTGGCACATCCTCTTTATCCCTGCAGCCCCAGTGCCTGGCACACAGCATAAATTCAATACTGAATAGAGATTATCAGAATGAAGAACTCCAGGGCCAAATCACGAGGAGTATAGGGTTAAAAGTGGTTTCTTAGACAACCCACCAAATGGGAGACAATATTTGCAAATTATATACTTGATAAGGGACTTGTATCCAAAGTATGTAAAGAGCTTTTAAAACTCAACAATAAAAGGACAAATGACCCAATTAAAAGCTGGACAAAAAATTTAAATAGACATCTCTCCAAATTATATAAAAAAGATATACAGATGTCTAGTAAGTACATGAAAAGATACTCAGCATCAGCAGTCAGTAGGGTAATACAAATCAAAATCACAATGAGATATCACTTCCTATCCACTAGGATGGCTGTGATCAAAGATGGGTAATAACAAGTGTTCGTGAGGACACAGAGAAATTGAAACTCTCGTATATTGCTGACGGGAATGTAAAGTGGTGCAAATACTTTTAAAAACAGTTTGGAAGTTCCTTTAAAAAAAGTTAAAGTTACATACCCAGCAATTCCATGCTGGGTATGTATATACCCAAGAGAAGTGAAAATATGTCCACACAAAAACTTGTATGGGAATGTTTATAGAAGCAATTTATTTTTTTTTTTTTTGAGACAGAGTCTTGCTCTGTCGCCCAGGCTGGAGTGCAGTGGTACAATCTTGGCTCACTGCAACCTCTGCCTCCCAGGTTCAAGCAATTCTCCTGCCCCAGCCTCCAAAGTAGCTGGGACTACAGGCGCACGCCACCACACCTGGCTAATTTTTTTGTGTTTTAGTAGAGACGGGGTTTCACTGCGTTGCCCAGGCTGGTCTTGAACTCCTGAGCTCAGGCAATTCACTCGCTTCAGCCTCCAAAACTGCTAGGATTACAAGTGTGAGCCACCGCGCCGGCCTATAGAACCATTTCTCATAAAAGCCCAAAGATGGGAACAACAAAATGTCTATCAGATGATGAATAAACAAAATGTGGTATAGGCACACCTCATATTTACTGCACTTCACTTTATCATGCTTTGCAGATATTGCTTTTTTTTTTTTTTTTTTTAAAAAATTGAAGGTTTGTGGCAACCCGGCATTGTGCAAGTCTATCAGCACCATTTTTCTAACAGGTGCCTACTTTGTGTCTCCATGTCATATTTCTGTTTGTCTCATAATATGTCAAATATTTTCATTACTGTTATATCTTTTCTGGTGATCTGTGGTCAGTGGTCTTTGATGTTACCAATGTCATTGTTTTGGCGCACTACAAACCGCACCCATATAAGATGGCAAAGTTAATAACTGTGTGTTCTGCCTGCTCCACTAACCAGCCATTCCCACATCTCCCTCTCCTCAGGCCTCCCTATTCCATGAGATACAACAATTTTGAAATTAAGCCAATTAATAACCCTACTTAAGTACTAAACTGTGTTTAAGTGAGAGGAAGAGTCACACCTCTTTCACTTGAAATCAAAAGGTAACAAATCTGCACGTTGTACACATGTACCCTAGAACTTACAGTATAACTAAAAAAAAAAGCTCGAAATGACTAAGTTTAGTGAAGGCATGCCGAAAGCTGAGACAGGATGAAAGCTAGGCCCCTTGCACCAAACAGCCAAGTTTTGAATGCAAAGGAAAATTTCTTGAAGGAAATTAAAAGTGCAACTCCGGTGGATGAACACACAAATGATAAGAAAGTGAAACAGCCTTTAAGGGATTGTTATGGTTATGGTGTGATCTATCTAGACAACTAAAACTTTTTCTGATATAGAAAAGCTTCTAGTTGTCTAGATAGATCAAACTAACTATAGCAATTCCTTAAGCCAAAGCCTAGTCCAGAGCAAAGCCCTAACTCTCTTCCATTCTACAAAGGCTGGGAGAGGTGAGGAAGTTGTAGAAGAAAAATTTGAAGCAAGCAGAGGTTGGTTCATGAAGTTTAAGGAAGGAAGCCATCTCTGTGACATAAAAGTGCAAGGTGGGGGCTGGCCATGGTGGCTCACACCTGTAATCCCAGCACTTTGGGAGGCCGAGGTGGGCAGATCACTGGAATCCAGGAATTCGAGACCAGCCTGGGCAACATAGTGAGACCCCCATATCTACAAACTATGCAAAAGTTAGCTGGGCATGGTGGCACAAACCTGTAGTACCAGCTCCTTGGGAGGCTGAGGTGGGAGGATTGCTTGAGCCTGGGAGGCAAGGGTTGCAGTGAGTCAAGATTGCACCACTGCACTCTAGCCTGGGCAACAGAGCAAGACTCTTTTTAAAAAAAAAAAAAAATTTAAGGTGGGCTAGGGGCAGTATCTCATGCCTGTAATCCCAGTGCTTTGAGAGTCTAAGGCAGGAGGATCACTTGAGGCTAGGAGTTCGAGACCAGCCTAGGCAATATGGCAAGATCTCATCTCCACAAAATAAAATTTTAAAAAATTAGTTGGGTATGGTGGCACACAGTTGTAGTCCTAGCTACTCAGCAGGCTGAGGTAGGAGGATTACTTAAGCCCAGGAGATCGAGGCCACAGTCAACTGTGACAGAGCAAGACTCTGTCTCTAAAAGAAAACAAAAAATTGCAAAATGAAGCAGCAAATGCTGATGAAGAAACCATGGCAAGTTATCCAGAAGATCTAGCTAATATTGATGAAACTAGATGGCTACACTAAATAACAGATTTTCAGTGCAGACAAAACAGCCTGATATTGGAAGAAAATGCCATGTAGGACTTTCATAGCTAGAGAAAAGTCAATCTCTGGCTTTGAAGCTTCACAGAGCCAGGTGTGATGGTGTGACAGTAACCCAAGCTACTCAGGTGGCTGAGTCAGGAGGAGGGCTTTAGCCCAGGAATTGGAGGCCAGCCTGGGCAACATAGTGAGACCTCTGGCTCTTTAAAAAAAAAAAAAAAAAAAAAGGCATCAAAAGACAGGCTTTTTAGGGGCTGATATGGTTTGGATATCTGTCCCCTCTAAATCTCATGTTGAAATATGATTCCCAGTGTTAGAGGTGAGGCCTTAGTGGGAGGTGTTTGAGTCATGGGGGTGAGTCCCTCATGAATGGCCTGGTGCCCTCCTCATGACAATGAGTGAGTTCTTGCTCTAAGTTCACATGAGATCTGGTTGTTTAAAGGAGTGTGGCACTTCCCCGCTCCCTCTCTCTCACCATGTGATACACTGGTTCCTCCTTTGCCTTCCACCAAGATTGGAAGCCTCCTGGGGCCTTATCAGGAGGAGATGCTGCTGCCATGCTTGTACAGCCTGCAGAACCATCAGCCAAATAACCTCTTTCTGTATAAATTACCCAGCCTCAGTGACTCCTTTATAGCAACACAAACGGACTAATACAGGGGCTAATACAGCTGGGGACTAAGTTGAAGCCAGTGCTCATTTATCATTCTGAAAATCCTAGGGTCCTTACAAATTATTCTAAATCTACTCTGCCTGAGCTCTAGAAATGGAACAACAAAGCCTGGGTGACAGCACATCTGTTTACAGCATGGTTTACTTGATATTTTAAGCCCACTGTTGAGGCCTACTGCTGAGAAAAAAAGGGGGGGTTCCTTTCAAAAAGAGTTTTCTTTCAAAATATTACCATTAATTGACAATGCAGCTGGTCACCCAAGAGCTGTAATGGAAGTATATAAAAAAATAATAATAATGTTGTTTTCATGACTGCTAATCCAATGTCCATTCTGCAGCCCATAGATCAAGGAGTAATTTCTACTTTCAAGTCTTATTATTTAAGAAATATTTTTTGTGGCCGGGTGTGGTGGCTCACGCCCGTAATCCCAGCACTTTGGGAGTCCAAGGCAGGCAAATCACAAGGTCAGGAGATCGAGACTATTCTGGCTAATACAGTGAAACCACGTCTCTACTAAAAATACAAAAAAGTAGCCAGGTGTGGTGGCAGGTGCCTGTCATCCCAGCTACTCGGGAAGCTGAGGCAGGAGAATGCCATGAACCCAGGAGGTAGAGCTTGCAGTGAGCCGAGATCACACCACTGCACTCCAGCCTGGGCAACAGAGCGAGACTCCATCTCAAAAAAAGAAAAATACTTTTAATAAGGCTATTGTTGCCATAGTGTTTCCCCTAATGGATCTCAGGAATGTGAATTGAAAACCTTCTGGAAAGTATTCTTCAATCTAGATGCCATTAAGAAATTTTGTGATTCATAGAAGTTAATAAAAATTAAAAGTTAATAGAAGTTATAAAAATATCAACATTAACAAGAGTTTAGAAGAAGTTGACTCCAACCTTCATGGATGACTTTGAGTCTTGACTTGATTTCAAGACTTCCATGGAGGAAGTAATGCAGATGTGGTGGAAATAGCAAGAGAACTAGAATTAGAAGTGGAGCCTGAAGATGGGACTGAATTGCTGCCATCTCATGATAACATTTGAATACATGAGGAGTTGCTTCTTACGAATGAACAAAGAAAGTGGTTTCTTGTTTCAGCAACTCCTGCTGAAGTTGCTGTCAACATCGTTGAAGTGACAACAAAGTATTTCAAATTTGACATAAACTTAGTTGATAAAACAGCAGCAGGGTTTGAGAAGATGCACTTCCATTTTGAAAGAAGTTGTACTATGACTAAAATGCTATCAAACAGTATTACATGCTACAGAAAAATCTTCCATGAAAGGAAACTTCCTTGTGGTCTTATTTTAGAAATTCCACAGCCACCTCAGTCTTCAGCAGCCACTGCCCTCATCAGTCAGCAGCCATGAACATGGAGGCATGACACCTCCATGTTCACCAGCAAAAATTTGTTCGTTAATTTATTTTTAAATTAAGTAAGTATATTTTTAGACGTAATGCTACTGTGCACTTACCAGTCTACAGGATGCTATAAACATAGCTTTTACACTGGGAAACCAAAACTTCTCTCTTTATTGTGATATTCACTTTATTGCAGTGGTCTGGAACCAAACCCTCAATATTTCCAAGGTGTGCCTATATATCCATACAGTGGACTACTATTTGGCAATAAAAAGGGATGAAGTACTGACACATGCTACAATATGGATGAACCTTGAAAACATTATGCTAACTGAAAGAATCCAACCACTAAGCACCACATTTCATTTATTTTTTTATTTAGAGATGGAGTCTTGCTCTGTCACCCAGACTGGAGTACAGTGGCATAATCTTGGCTCACTGTAGCCTCCACCTCCTGGGTTCCAGTGATTCTCCTGCCTCAGCCTCCCAAGTAGCTGAGATTACAGGCACATGCCACCACACCCAGCTAATTTTTGTATTTTCAGTAGAGACAAGGTTTCATCATGTTGGCCACACTAGTCTCAAACTCCTGACCTCAGTTGATTTGCCCACCTCGGCCTCCCAAAGTGCTGGGATTACAGGTGTGAGCCACCGCACCCGGCCTATACCACATTTCATTTATATGAAATGTCCAGAATAGAAATATCCACAGAGACAGAAAGTAGCTTAGTGGTATCCAGGGCCTGAGGGGAGTGGAAAATGGTGAATGACTGAGAGTAGGTATAGGGTTTTCATGGTGATGAAAATATTCTAAAATTAGATAGTGGTGACAGTTGTACAACTCTATAGATACACTAAAATCACCAAATTGTATACTTTTAAGAGGTATTTTATGATATGTGAATTATGTCTCAATAAAGGTGTTATTTTTAAAAGTTTCTCTCCCACAAGACTTCTCAGTGGGAAATAAATCCCAAAGATGGGGGCGGGGTATGATTTATATCGTAGTTAAGGTAAATGGCTGCCTCATTTGCCGGGGACTGAAGGCATTCCCGCACGTAGAACTTTTCAGTGCTAAAACCAGAAAAGTCCTGAGCAAACCACGCAATGTTTGAGACACACTTATACTAAAAAACTGTCAATGTTTATCTGAAATTTAACTAGGCATTCTGTATTTTTATTTGCTAAATCTGGCAACTATATGATGATCCAATTTATTCAGATCAAGTTGAAACAAAGAGCTAGAATTAAGAGAAAAAGCAAAGAGAAACTAAAAGAGTTTGGAGTTAAGGAAAAGAGCTCCCAAAGCATTTACTAACCTTGGCCAAGACTATGGCAAGATAGTTTTGCCGAGATCTCTTTTCACAACATTCTAATGTTCTTTCATTTCCAAAGTATGTTTCAAAGAGTTCATATTGGAGGACTCTTAAAAATTGATATTAATAGTTACATGAAATAATGTTTCTTAAAGGTATTTTGTCTTGGATGAAACTTAAATTAAGCATCCTCCTGGCAGCTGAGTGTATGATGAATTGTATTATAAGTAAGTCTATTTTTAGCCCACTAGTACATTAGCAGACAGGCTGTTAAAAATAAAAGCAGGCCTAGTAGAGTACAGAACCCCGGGGAGCTTTTCCTTACTATTTAATGAAAATGAAGCCGGTTCTCTGAGCCTATATGGTTGGAGGGAAGGTGAGGTGTGTGCAGCTGCGATCAGATTACAAGGCAGTGGCTTATAATTTAGAAATTAGCATGTAACCTGTCACTGAGGCAGAAGCTGAGAGACATAACACTAAAGGGAGTTTCCTGAAATTGCTCAGATAATGGGAGAAAAGGGTTTGCTTGTCTGATCAGGTGGAAATTGTGATATTTTAAGAATCTTCCGTTTTTCCCTGCTGGGGAGCTAGGACTGAGTTCATTGCTTGTTCTCGCCTTGACGCCGCACACCAGGTTAGCAGCCACCAGGGGGCACCAAAGCAGCCCATCCCCGAGGACAGCGTGGGCCTCAGAGCCATTGAAATTCACTCCTGAGCACAGTTCCTTTGAGCCCCCATACCCTGATGATGGTGCAGATTCAGCAGTGCAACACGGTGGTTGGAACGTGCGGATTTGGAATCCCACAGACAAGGCTTCCGGGTCTAGCCCTGCCTCGTAAAACTTTACAGCCTATGTAATCCCCAAACAGAGATAGTAAGAGGTGGTAAGAATTCAATGAGCTGGAAAGTGCTTAATACCTATACCGTGCCTGATGCGTTTGTGCCCAAGTCCTCGGTACACGGTACACGCCAGAAGCCTGGAGTTGTAGGGTGAATTCAGGTACTAACGACATCACGGAGAAGGCATCTGCTTCCATTCCCTTCTATTCTGGGCTCTCTTCCCCCTTCCTCTTTCCTTCCTCAGGGACACCCGGAGACTGGCTTCCACCTCGTCCTCTGTTTAGTTCAAAGGCCTTCGTTTTGGCAGCTTGCCAAGCATGTCCTCCTCAGATATGCCCTCTGACCGCTCCCCCGCCCCCAAGTTCTGTCCAATCCCCTGTCTCGGTATTTCCCAGCGTGGTTCACCAGCCAGCCACCTGCATCAGAATCATCCGGACCTACCAAGTTGGAATATCTGGGACTAGAACCTAGGAATCTGCATTCCAGTGAATTTCCTAAGTGAATTTTACACGTGATAAAGCTTGAAGATTTCTGATATAATTGTAGTAAGTTTTTTTTTTTTTAATAGAAAGAATATAGTGCAGCCTGAACTCAACCAACTGTTAGGAGGAAAATTGGCTGATTATCTGATTAAAGTAATTCACACTGAATTGTGAAGAACAAATAAACTCCCCTTTCAGGAGAATTTGCATTCTGACATTTTGCAAGCCTTGATGAATTTCAAATTGGTTAAATGTGTGGGATGAGTATTTGAAGAAAACGACCTTACCTCTGACCCAAGCCTCAGGGGGAGCCTTTGTCTGCACCTGGAAATGAGGGATTCTGTAACTTAATAGTCCAGTCCTCCTAGCCTAGAACCACCTGAAATTCAGCCCCAACTACGCCAGTTGGTGGAGAGAAGAAGTGGAGTAGAAGGTGAAAGAGGAGGAATGGGCAACTCAGGAAAGGATAGAAGAAAGGAAGGTCAGCAGGGAAGGGAGAGGGAAGAGGAGAGGAAGGAGAACCCTCTCAAATATCCCCATCCTCGTAGCACTCAGTGCTGAAGGTTTATGTAGGTGCAGCATGGACTGCTGGAAAACAGACCCAGTCACTGATATTCCCACTCTACCCCTGAAATCACAACTGAGACTTTGATTTCATTTGCCATTTAGGTGATTTTTCAATATGAAGCTGCCCAGTTGATAGAGGAGGGGTAGTAGCCCCCTTGCCCCTCTTTGGGGCTCCCAAACCATTTCTCCTCCCTCCAAGGGTAGGTATGATACAGGGCCAGTCCTCGGCCTTTCCTCCTTCTCTTTCTACAGTCCCTGCAATATCATCTGTACAGCGGATGGCTCCCAAATATGATTCTCCAGTTCCAACCTCTCCCTTGAATTCCAGGTCTCTGTCTAATGGCCTATTGCGGCTATCTGATTTTCCTCCAAAAAAGTTTATCTTGTTCCCCATCTCAGTAAATAGGACCCCACTCACCCAAATGGACCAAAAAGTTGGGATTCATCTTGAGTTTTCTCTCTCGCAGACACACACACACATTCCTCATGTAACCTATCACCAAATCCTACTGACTCTGCCTTAAAAATGCATCTTGAATCTGATCCCACCTCACCACTTCAACCACTCCCAGCATGGTCCAAGCCACCACTGCTTCTCATCCAGACCGTGTCATCACCTCCTAACTGTCCTGTTTCAACTCTTACCCCTTACAGTCTTCTTGTCACTCACAGCCACAGTGAGTCTTACAATGTAATTCTTATCACCCACTTCTCCTCCTCCCCACCCTTCAATCATGTCCCATTGCATTGAAAATAAATTCAAAAAACCTCACCATTGCCCAAGAGTCCTATATTGCCTGGTTCACCTTGATGGCCCATCTCCCATTGCCAGCTGCCCTGGCTTCCTTGCTGTTCCTCCTGCCTCTGCTTTTGCTGAAGCCTCCACCTAGAAGGTGGATACCCCCTGGATATTTTGTTTCCTCATTGCTTCAGGGAAAGTTTCCCTGACCACCTGCTCCAAAATAACAGCTGGCTTCTTACCCCAATTTATTTTTGTTCATAGCACTCAAAGCCACCTGATGTATTTATTACACATATTTGTTTATTGTCTATATCCACATTTCACTGTAAGGTTTATGAAAGCTGGGACTTACTCTCCTTTGTCTGCCACTGTATCCCCACACCTAGAATAGTGCCTGACATATCATATGTGCTCAATTCATATTTGTTGAATGAATGACCAAATGAACGAGTGGATGAATGGAGGAAAATGAAGAAGAAGTACTAATGTAGGTAAGGATGGCCACTACCTGGTGGCTCAAAGCCCCATCCAAGGTCTTACTAGGAATTTGCTGTTTTTGTTTTTGTTTTTGTTTTGAGACAGAGTCTTGCTCTGTCACCAGGCTGGAGTGCAGTAGTGCAATCTCGGCTCACCACAACTTCTGCCTCCTGGGTTCAAGCGATTCTCCTGCTTCAGCCTCCCGAGTAGCTGGGACTACAGGCGCCTGCCACCACACCCGGCTAATTTTTGTGTGTTTAGTAGAGACAGAGTTTTGCCACGTTGGCCAGGCTGGTCTCAAACTCCTGACCTCAGGTGATCTGCCCACCTTGGCCTCCCAACATACTGGGATTACGGGCATGAGCCACTGTGCCCAGCCTCTTTTTACATATTAAGTAAATTCTTCTTTATTCCACATTCTAAGTCATCAAAAATTATACATTCAATTTACCAAATTACAAACTCAGCTTTTACCCATTTACTGTACATAAAACACAGCTAATGAGATTAGGCAATAGGAAACTTTTCTATTGCAAAATTATATTAATGGAGTCTCCCATGGGCTAAGCTGCTCTCTCTGAAAATTAAGCACATTCCAGAAATCACATTAAAACTCTTTAAGTCCTCCCAGGGTCCCCAGGGTCAACGGAAAGGAAGACTAATGTAGCTTCACAAAGCGGCTCACTTGCTCTGAACATTTAACTGTGGATTTGGGGAGATCTGTTTTGTGACTTGCTTCCCACATCTGAACAGAAAGAAATCCAGAGTATTTTCTCCTTTCATGCCAAAGCTTGTTATGCTGGCAGCCATTCCCCTATAAATGTTTCCCACAAAGATGGACACTGACTTCCACCAGGGGCACATCAGCATTAGCTCCACGGTGAATAACAGAAGGCTAAATGATTCCCTTGCAGGAAATAATTGAAGGGAAGGAAAGATGACTGTCTAACTTACTGTATAAGAATATTACCCTAGCTTGGGTTCCCCCATAGATAGATGCTGAAACAGGATTTAAGTGCAGGTCGTTTTTGTATGTAGAGATCCCAGAAAACACTGGTAGGGGATGAAAAACTGAGACGGAGAGAGGAAGGTGGTCAATAAAGGGAGTATTAGCAAACAAGTCATTACTTGGGTAACTGGAGTGCAATCCCACTGGGGATTTCTGGGAGTCCAGGAGCAAGGGGAGTGATATTTATAAATCAATTCTCATCAGTCATTGACTGAGGACTGCTAGAGGTAACGGATGTTGATTCCCTGGCATTTCCAGTCGGTCCCATGGGTAAGCCGAGAGGACTCTGCTGGTCAGAGAAAGTTCTCCAGCAAAAACACGCAGAGGCTGGCAACTGGCCCAGTAGGTGCTAAAATGGTAAAGCCTAAGGGGAAAGTGGCAGAGAAACGACAGTCTCTTCTACAAGTACTGGCTTTTGCAAAGAGCATTTTCTAAGAATGGACGTTCTCTTATGAAGTCATCTTTATATGAACAAAACTTCATGGAAGAATGCTGAAAAGATTTCAATGAGAGCTGAAATCTTGGAAATATATTTAGAAGCAGGTCATCTTGGTTCAGATTGAGTGGACTAGATCTACCGGTAGGACTTTCAGAGTTGTTTTGGGGTTTTATTTGTGAAAACTCTCAACAGCTTGAGAGTCAGAACAAGTTACAAAGAGAAGCAGATCTTGTGTGCCTGACTGGAGAAAGCAGCTCTGCCTTTCATTCTGGAAGCTGGCACTTCATCTGCTGTGGGCTGATCCTTCTTCACAGAGCCACTCTGTCTACTTTTTCCAGAATCAAGAACCTCACATACATGTACACATACATACATGCTCACTCAGGGGACCACAATATTAGAAACACAGCATTAATTTGTTTTCATGTTTGGACGTATTTTTAAGACATCTTACCCCTTCAAACAATAAACATTCTAATTATGTAAATATATGTCATAGAGGCCAGGCATGGTGGCTCACACCTGTAATCCCAGTGCTTTGGGAGGCTGAGGCAGGAGGATCACTTGAGTCCAGGAGTTTGAAACCAGCCTGGACAACATAGCAAGAACCAATCTCTACAAAAAGAAAAAAAAAAATTTAAATTGCCAGGTGTGGTGGCACATGCCTGTAGCTCCAGCTACCCAGGAGACTGAGGCAGGAGGGTTTCTTGAACCCAGGAGTTGGAGGTTGCAGTGAGCTATGATCATGCCACTGCACTCCTGCCAGGGTGACAGAGACCCTGTCTTTTAAAAAGAGATATATAATACAGATAAACATTTCACAGCAAAGAGATCTTGAAGTCCTACTATGTGCCAGGCATTCTGCTAGGTCATGGGGATTCAGAGATGTAATGCCTGGTTCTTGTCCTTGAGGCACCCTCAAAGTCAGTGAGGAAGATTTCCTTGTAAGTAGATACATTATACCTCTACAATGGAGTCATTGTCACATGTGTCAACAATGCATGGACAATCATGTGTAGGCTGTAGAAGGCAGAAATCTTAAGCCACTTGGATATTTGGGAAGAGACTAAGTTTTCCAGAAGAAGGAAGAGGGGAGATTTCTGTCCAAATTGTTTCTGTTAATAAATCCACTGAAAATCCCCATACTGACTTTTGAAAAGTCAAACTTACATCAGAAAGTCAGCAGTTAGAAAGGTAGAAGGAAAAGAACAGTTACATGATAGCTTCACATCAAGTAGAGATGAGTTGAATCTGACCAAAGACAGAAAGAGAAGAAGAAAAAGAAGTAAAGGTATACCTATTATTTAAACTCATAAAGGCATTATTTAAAATCAAAATTGGGAGAGAAAGGAGGTGAGAAGGAACGGAGGTGAATCTTCACTTTTCTAGAGAAGACTCAACATATATTGTCTAAAATTGATAAATTCATAATTAAGCAAATGTTAACATAGTATTTAGATTACTGAAGTAACTACTGCAATAAAACTGAAAACTATTAAAAGAGCTTGTCTCCAGGGAGTAAGACCAGGTATGAGAAGGGATGAAGCGGGGTGACTCTTCATTACAAGATCACTTGTAGGGTCTGACTTCTTAAAAATCAAGTATTGGCTTTTCCAGGCCAAGTGTGGTGGCTCACGCCTGTACTCCCAGCACTTTGGAAGGCCAAGGCAGGTGGATCACTTGAGGTCAGGAGTTCAAAACCAGCCTGGCCAACAAGGTGAAACCCCATCTCTACTAAAAATATAAAAATTAGCCAGCCATGGTGTCACAAGCCTGTAGTCCCGGCTACTCAGGAGGCTGAGGTGGGAAAATCGCTTGAACCTGGGAGGCAGAGGTTGCAGTGAGCCAAGATGACACCGCTGCACTCCAGCCTGGGTGACAGAGCAAGACTCTGTCTCAAAAACAAAAACAAGGAAAGTACTGGCTTTTCCAAAGAGCATTTGCTAAGAACGGATATTCTCTTTTAAAGTCATCTTTATATGAACAAAGTTTAACAGGAGAGCTCTGGAAAGATTTCAATGGGAACTGAAATCTTGGAAATATGAGGAATTTCAGTGGATTAATTAATGGAAATATTTAAAATCAATGTACTTCTTACCTTGATGAAGTAGAAATTTTCAAGTTCAAGCTGCTACACTCTGCCTGCTATACTATACCATCTCAAAATTATACATGTTCAATCAGTTTTTCTTAATTAAAGAGCAGTCCTAATTATAGTTCCTAGAGATCTTTCCTTTTCTCCTCTTCTCATTCTGTTCTTAGGATGAGGAAACAGCTGGCAGACTTGGTGGCTTGTACCAGTAATCCCAGAAGTTTGGGAGATCGAGGCAGGAGGATTACTTGAGGCCAGGAGTTTGAGACCAGCCTGGGCTACATAGCGAGATCCTCTTCCCTACAAAAAATAAAAATAAAAAATTAGCCAGGCTTGGTGGCACTCACTCACAGTTTAGCTACTCAGGAGGCTGAGTCAGGAGAGTCCCTGACTTTTGAGCCCAGGATGTTAAGGCTGCAGTGAGCTATGATTGTGCCACTTCACTCACCTGGGCAACAAAGTGAAATCTGTCTCTAAAAAAACAAGTGGTTGGGAGACTCTCCTGCTCTAGGCCTGCAGAGCAGACGGGAGGCCCTACTAGTCCTGTGCATCTTAATCTTTGCTCCATCTCCTTCCTTCCTTCCCTGCATTACAACGCCCCGTGGAGCTCAGGGGAAAATATCCAGTTGCTGCCTTGAGCAGTAGACTTGCCTCAGTGCTCCTAGCTTACTGTTGACATGCAGGGTCTGGAACTAAGCAGCTAAATTGGCTGTGTGTTTGTCCCTTTAGAACTGATTGTCAGTCCCTCCTGCTCAGTCTACTCAGTGGATTCTGAACACTGGCCTGGTGAAGGTCTCATTGCCCAGAGCTGAGATCAACCGCTAATAAGAAGAAAACTATCTCAGGCCAGAGACCACGGGAGAAATGGCGAGGAAGCCAGGTTCTTCTGCAGATGACATGCTAGGCTCAGGTGGCCAGTGAGGACCATCTTTGTGCTTTGTTCATTTGTTTTTTCACCTGAAATCGAGACTGATGTGGCTCCCGGGAGGGGGCTATGAAGAGGACAAGGCCTGTGAGTTGCTACCAGGGCTTTCCTGCCTCACAGGCTGATGAGAATAGACAGAACCACAGCACCATGAAGCCCACCAGCAGTGCCCCAGCTCCCCAATCTCATGCCTGCCACAGAGTAGGTGGTCACTGAAGATTTCATTTTTTTTAAATCTCCCATAGTAGAGAATCTCTATTTCTACCATTATGACACAACTGTTGCATCTATGAGGACAAATCTATTGAGCCTTTCTGCAGATCTGGGTGCCTTACTCCCAACTTTCATATCAGAGACATCCAGTTGCCAAAGTAAGGGTCTGTTTTGAATGGTTTCTTACACTGTTTTGTGTTGCTATAACAGAATACCATTTAAAAAATGTTTTGTTTGAATTTTCTTTTTCAGGCAGCCCCCACAATCACAGCAGACTCAGAGAGACTCCCGTAAATGTATTTCTCACAGTTCTGGAAGCTGGCAAGTCCCAGGCTGAGGGGCTGCTTCTGGTGAGGGCCTTCTTGCTGCCTTGTAACATGGCGGAAGGGCAAGCAGCCATGCGAGACAGGAAATCAGGCTGAATATCATCCCTTTATCATGGGCGAGACAGGAAATCAGGCCAAATTGTATCCCTTTATTGGGACCCCACTCCCAATGATAACAGCGTTAATCCATTCATGAGCCCCCATGACCTAAGCACCTCTTAAAGGCCCCACTGTTAATACTATTACAATGCAATCAGATTTCAACGAGTTCTGGAGGGGCGTTCAAACCACAGTTGTCCCTGAACTGGCATTCTCTTGTGTTGGCCAAGAGCCATTCTCTGAATCACAAATAAAATCAAGGCCTGGGCAGAGGTTGGGAAGCCTTTCTAAGAACCAGAAATCTGTTCTATCTGTGGAAGAAGAACGTCCTATTATAGTGAACAAGAGATGGACAAAGCAGAAATGGTATGTGCTGCTGGGAGCATGATTTGGCCCTCCTGTCTGTGACAGCCACCAAAGGCAACGAGAATAACGAAATATGGTATAGACAGGCTGACAGGAATGTCTGGAAGGAGCCTTTAGAGTGACTTAAACAGCCCCAACCTTGTTCTAGGATCTCACTAGACTCAGTGAATCGCTTTGAACACAAATAATCTAGCTACCAGAAATCTAAGAAAAAGTCATTGGAAGTTATTTTCTATTGTTATGACTTCTCATCCTTATGAAAGTGTTCTTCTGCAATACTTTGCATATTGATCACAGATTCTCTTTTCAATGCTCATTCATTCAACAAGAATGCTTTGGGTGATATATTGAGGAGTGCACTGAGTGTATGTGAAGGTGCTAAAAGGAATGTTTAGAATAGCTATCCTTCTGGTGTGCCGAGAGTCTTCAGAGCATCTCCTAATCACTCTCTTAGAGAAGCAAATACAAAGGCACAATAACATAGAAGATGGTAGAATGTTTAGCTTTTTATTTCCAAGGCATTTAATTTTCAAACTAATGGTGACACATTTGTCCCAGTTATAAAAATGATGCATGTTCAGCTCACTGTAAAAATAAAAACAGAAAAAGAAAAAGCAGACAATTTTTCTTTTTCAGAGTCAAAAAACATCCTAAATCTAAGGGCACGGTGACTCACACCTGTAATCCCAGCACTTTGGGAGGCTGAGGCAGGCAGATCACGAGGTCAGCAGTTCGAGACCAGCCTGGCCAACATGGTGAAACCCCATCTCTACTGAAAATATAAAAATTAGCCAGGTGTGGTGGTGGGCCCCTGCAATCCTAGCTATTCCAGACACTGAGGCAGGAGAATCGCTTGAACCCAGAAGGCAGAGGTTGCAGTGAGCCAAACAGTGCCATTGCACTCCAGCCTGGTTGACAGAGTGAGACTCCATCTCAGAAAGAAAAAAACATCCTAAATCTACCATTCAGAGCTCAACTAACACTATGGGGTAGATCCTTCCATATTTTCTCTATGCACATATAAACACAAACATACTTGATTTTCAAAAATGAGATTCCATTAATCATGCTACTTCATACCCTGCTTTATTCTTTTATTGTGGCATATATGTTATTCATTCATTATAGATCTATACACTCATTTTAGATGGCTGTGTAAGCTGGGCACAGTGGCTCATGCTTGTAATCCCATGCTGAGGTAGGAGGATTACTTGAGGCCAGGATTTCGAGACAAGCCTGGACAACATAGTGAGAAACCATCTCTACAGAAAAAAAAATGTTTTTAATTAGCCAGGCATATGATTGTATGCACCTGTAGCCGTAGCTACTTGGGAGGCTGAGGCTGAGGCTGAGGCTGGAGGATCACTTGAGCCCAAGAGTTCGAGGTTGCAATAAGCTGTGATCATACCACTGTACTCCAACCTGGATGACGAGGCAAGACTCTGTCTCTTT
>NW_012121154.1:12345374-12350738 GCF_000951035.1 Colobus angolensis palliatus
GTTGACAAGTAGTACTCAGTAAAGGTAGCTAGTATCATTATAGAGAACCCTTAACATCCAAGTCAAGGGTCTTGCAGAGAACAAGGATCACAGCTGATTCGGGAGGCTGAGGTGGGAGAATTGCTTGAACATGGGAGGCGGAGGTTGCAGTGAGCGGAGATTGCACCACTGCACTCCAGCCCAGGTGATAGAATGAGACCCCATCTCAAAAAAAAAATGCTATTCGTTGGACTTTAAGCACACAACCTGGTATTAATTGAGATGCCAGTCTCCATCTGTGCACAGCAGAGAAAGAAGCAGAGTAATAGGCAAGACCATATCAAGACTCAGACTTGTCTCGGGGTTAAATCTAAGTAAAACACCCAACAAACATCAGAGCCAGACCTAATCTGCCTTTGCTCTTTGTCATCCTTACAGTGGTATGGATACTACTCAGAGTCCTAATCAGTGAGTTACTTTTGTCATTGGTAAAATGGCATTAATAATATTACCTGCCCCATCAGGGTATTTGCAGGATTGCACAGCATAATGCACGTAAAGCACTTAGCACAATGCCTGGCTGAGAAGTAGTACTCAGTAAAGGTAGCCAGTATCGTCGTAGAGAACCCTTAACATCCAAGTCAAGGGTCTTGCAGGGAAAAAGGATCACAGCTGATTTCTAAGCTTCTCTGGGAGATGTCCTTACCAGGGACATCATTTGACTCAGAGCATGACCACATTCATAAAACAGAAGACAGTCTCCCAGGGTTCAGTCCGCTGGCACCTTCACTCCAGCTTATCTTATCAGCTACTGACCCAGTTAGCTTTCCTACTTCACAACAGGTCAAAGGTCAAGTATTTCCAGCACTCAGATGTCATCCTTGGTACCTATAAAACTCTCAAGTTATTTTTAAATGCTTAAGTCCAAATGAGCACTAAGAAAGTATATGAATTTGTTATTTTATTATTTGTTGAAATAAGAAAAACTTCACAGGGGGGTCTAAGAAACTTTTTCTCAATTCTACTGTTTCATCTCCTCTGTCTCTCCCTAAAAAGGTTAAGTGTTTAATGCTGACCTTGTTACTCAAAATCACCCTGTAAAATAGGTATCATGTCCACTTTACAGACAAGAAAAGCAAAAGCACGGCAAGTAAAATGACTTGGCCACATCTAGAAAGTAGCCAACCCAGCATCCAAAAGTTTATCTGGCTGATTCCAAAGTCCAGGTGCTAACAATCTTAAACTTGAGTGTACATGAGAATCACCTGGGATCTCAATACTGCTTCTGTAGTTTCAGGTGGGACCCTGGAACCTGCACATTCCCAAATATACAGGTGATCGAGATCCAAGGAGGTACACAGGCCATCATTAGAGAAACACTGTCCCTGGCCATACAGCATTAACAAAGTCCAGCCATAGGGGTTTTCTTCTCCTAGTCATTACCAAAGTAGCTTCATTGAAACTTCAGTACACCTCAGAATAAGCCATGTGTATATTCTGGATATTTGCCAATTTATGAAATGGGTCCCAGACCAGAGCTGGGACACACCTGGTTTCCAGATGTTTCTGCATCTGTAGAAATCGTCACTATCATTGCCCCAGGACAGAGTCTAATCAACTGGGTAACCTCTCCTTCTCCGAAACCCTAATCATCTGTCCCCTCGGTCAGCTTAGCTTATCAGCTACTGACCCAGTTAGCTTTCCTACTTCACAACAGGTTTCTAAAGCTTTATGTCAGTGTGAGAGAAATGGCAAGTTGGGAAGATTTGTGACATCGCATTCAGGAGGCAGTGGGGTAGAGCAGTAGCTTTCAAACTAGATTCCGTCAATCCTCAGGGCGCTGCAGAGGTGCAACTGGGAAAAGGGGCAGGGAGAGAGAAAAGCCTGGGAGTTCTGAGCCCTTCATTGGATCAGCTGTGCTCAATTCGCTTTATATACAGAACTGGGATTTCTAAAACAGCCACTCAAAAAGCTTTTCAGTGGGTAGGTTGGGAAGGGAAACCGGAAAAACAGTAAAAAGAGAGAAGTCACAAGAACTGGATTCTAATCCCAACTCTTCAGCTAACTTGCTATGTGACTTTGGGCAAATTGCTTCATCTCTCTGGGCTTCGGGCTGCTTACCTGAAAAAAAATGAAAACATTGGAACCATTGATGCCTGTCAGTCTGCTAGGGCTGCCGTAACAAAATCCCACAGACCTGGTAGCTTGAACACAGAAATTGACTTTCTCACAGTTCTGAAGGCTGGAAATCCAAGATCAAGGTGTGACAGGTTCGATTTCTCCTGAGGCCCCTCTCCTTGGCTTGTAGATGGCCATCTTCTTGCTGTGTTCTCACAGGACTTTTTCTCTGGGCATGCGCACCTGGTATTTCTTCGTTCTATAAAGACATCAGTCATATTGGATTAGGGCCCCACCATGAAGATCTCATTTTATCTTGATTGTCCTCTTAAAGGCGCTATCTCCAAATACATTGCGGGTTAGGGCTTCAATATTTACCCTTTGGGAGACACAATTCATTCCACAGCCTAAGGCTCCTTTCAGTAAACACCAGGGGTTGTCGAGCAGCAACTATGTGCCAGGCTGTCCTCTGGGTGCTAGGGACACAGTGGCTTCTCGAAAATGCCCATGGTCTGCATCCATACCCACCTGAACATGCCCAATCTTGTCTGATCTCAGAAGCTAAGCAGGGTCAGGCCCAGTTACCACTTGGATGAGTGAAGTGGCCCTTACACTTGAGAAGCTCACTGTCCGAAAGGTGAGCTCCACTGAGGGATGACTGGGGCAAAACAGAGACCCAAAAAAGATAAGAACAGTTCAGGAAATGCCTCCCAGGGAAGCAACCTAAGATGAAATGTGAAACATGAACAGGTGTTCACCAGTTAGAAAACTGGAGGAAGGGCTTTTCCAGCAGAAAGAGCAAAGAGAACACATCCAGGGGGCTGGAGTGCAGTCTGAGGTGGGGAACCCCAGAGGAGGGGCTGGAGCAGGGAGAGGCCACTGGAGGCCTCATTAGCTGTGCCAGGCAGTCATGCATATTCGGTAGAAGGTATTACTGCTAAAAAGTTTTAAGCTGGGCTGGGCTTGGTGGCTCATGCCTGTAATCCCAGTACTTTGGGAGGCCAAGGTGGGTGGATCACTTGAGGTCAGGAGTTCTAGACCAGCCTGGCCAATGTGGTGAAACCCCATCTCTACTAAAAATAAAAACCTTGCTGGGCGTGGTGGCGCACACCTGTAGTCCCAGCTATTTGGGAGGCTGAGGCAGGAGAATCAGTTGAACACGGTAGGCAGAGATTGCAATGAGCCAAGACTGCACCACTGCACTCCAGCCTGGGCGACAGAGTGAGACTCCATCTCAAAAAAAAAAAGAAATAAGTTTTAAGCTGAAGAACAATCTGTTCATTTCTGCATTTTAGAAAGCCCCAAATTCTAAAATTCTATTTAGCAGTCTCTGGCTTTCCATGACTGCTACGTCATTTGTGGCTCACCAGTGTCAGCCAGCCGATGATGTATTGCACAGCTACTAAATGCCTTAATTCTTGGTTACTTCTCTCACAGGGCCATGGGTGTATGTTCTTATGCGTGTGTGTTCATTAGATCTTGGTTATAAATTACCTTCTGGACTCTGCAGTCTGCTTCCCTTTGGTCTAGAGAGGAAGCATACATCATACTCAAATGTCTTATTTCATTACAACAAACACCCATAAGGATAATTAGGACCAGGACTATTAAATTTGTGGTAATAAAGGCACGTAAAACTTCATGATCCTGAACTCTCTGCCTGCTAAAAGATTCACTAAGACCATAGGTTCACACGCTGAGAAACAAAAGCCTCACAGCTTCCTGGAGGCTTTTGAAGAGCTGTACCTTACCATAATATCACTGAAACTTACAGAGTAGTTAGAAGAAAGGGGAACATCAGTTGGGTTTTTATAGATAACTGTTAGTAATCTACTTATTAAAAACACTGATTCTAGTGCTTTCTGAGAAATTTGCAAAAGACAATCCTTTTCTATTGTAAATTCCGTGCTAAAAGAGGATTAAATAAGGCATTAAATAAAGCAATTATATGCACAAACACAGATATATCAATATACATTGTTTAGGTAATATAATTAATAACAACATCTTCTCCCAACCCAGAAAATGTTTCCATAAAGGTAGTAGAGAAAGAAAAGGTTTATTACTGAATAAGAATTAAACCAGGCAATTTGCTAAGAGATTGCTGACAGAAAGAAATCTCACCTTTTTATTTTATTTTATTTTTTTTGATACAGAGTCTCGCTCTGTTGCCCAGGCTGGAGTGCCGTGGCACAGTCGGTCTCAGCTCACTGCAACTTCCGCCTCCCAGGCTCAAGCGATTCTCCTGCCTCAGCCTCCCTCGTACCTGGGATTGCAGGCACCCGCCACCACACTCAGCTAATTTTTGTATTTGCTATTAGAGACAGGGTTTCACCAGTTGGCCAGGCTGGTCTTGAACTCCTGACCTCAGGTGATGCGCCCGCCTCAGTCTCCCAAAGTGCTGAGATTACAAGTGTGAGCCACTACGCCCAGCTGAAATCTCATCCTTTTATATAGCCAGTACCATCCATTACATACAAGTTCTCAAGGCACACAAAGTCCACATTGAGATTGCAAGTTCAAGTAAGAGGACTTGGCAGCACCATTCATTACACACAGTGTATTCTAAATTCACCTGGTAATTGAGGGTGATTATCTGTTAGTTAATTGGTTTTATACAAAGGGAAAATAAACTTCTCTTGTCTTTATGACAGGTAGTTTTACAACTGGAAGCAAGGCACCTACCAAAGTTAGGCTCCTGCCCTCACTCAGAAACTGGGAGATAGGGGCACAATCTATGATGTTTACATTTCAAAGATATGACTTCCAGTTCCTTCAGAAAGACATTTATGGGCCATGAAGCTGGAAAGGGCCAGGCGTGGTGGTTCGTGCCTATAATCCCAGCACTCTGGGAAGCTGAAGTGGGAGAACTGCTTGAGCCTAGGAGTTTGAGGCTGCAGTGGGCTGTCATCTTGACACTGCACTCCAACCTCGGTGACAGAATGAGATACTGTCTCTAAAAAAAAAAAAAAATTATCGGCCAGGCACGATGGCTCACACCTATAATTTCAGCACTTCAGGAGGCTGAGGCAGGCAGATCACTTGAGCCCAGGAGTTCGAGACGAGCCTTGACAACAAAACTCTGTCTCTACAAAAATGCAAAAATTAGCCAGGCATGGTGGTACGCGCCTCTAGTCCCAGCTACTTAAGGGGCTGAGGTGGGAAGATGGCTTGAGCCCAGAAAGTCAAGGCTACAGTGAGCTGTGATTTTCCCACTGCATTCCAGCTTTGGTGACAGAGTGAGACCCCATCTCTAATATATATGTA
>NW_012121154.1:12351696-12356195 GCF_000951035.1 Colobus angolensis palliatus
CCCAGGTTGGAGTGCAGTGGTGCTATCCCACCTAACTGCAACCTCCACCTCCCAGGTTCAAGCGATTCTCCTGCTTCAGCCTCCCAAGTAGCTGGGATTACAGGCACCTGCCCCCAGGCCTGGCTACTTTTTGCATTTGTAGTAAAGACAGGGTTTTGCCATGTTGGCCACGCTGGTTTCAAACTCCTGACCTCAAGTGAATCGCCTGCCTTGGCCTCCAAAGTGCTGAGATTACAGGCATGAGCCATCGCCGTGCCTGGCTGCCAATTTATTAGTTCTCATCAAATGCACTAAGAGTCAAGGATGCTACACTCTCACCCTGCCATGGACCTGTCTTTTGGGCTTCAATAGTAAAAGCCTTTCAACCTATGTAAAATACGGAATGACTTCATGCCAAAACTGGACAGTGAATATTATTAGGATGTATAAATCAGCAGCAACATTCTATTTTCAATGTGCCTGGGTAAGGCCTACCAAGTAATTGTGCCTGTTTTCTTGCTTTTAATATATTTCACAATGTTCCTTAAGGAGGAGGAGTGAAAGAAAAAGAGAAAGAGATGTTCATGAATTAATTGAAATCCCTTATTGTGAAATACTTACTTTCCAAAGAAAAAAACACATGAGAAAGTGTTGTGCCTTGTGTCGAAGTCTAATAGTCCACTGCATACAGAAATAGCACAGAATTATCAAGGCCTGAATCTTAGGCCATTTTCTGCCCCTTCTCAGCAAAGATCTGCATAAGTAGCTAGAAGAACAATTTTAGTAATTATCCTCCATCTCTCCAGTGTTGAAATCAGTATGTCAGATCCAAAGGGAGACAGGAGGAGACAGAAAGAGAGAACAAGAGAGCCAACAAGAAAGGCAGAAAATATAAAGGTTAAGGCAGAAGATATTATTAAGAAGAACCTGGCTATGTGCAGTGGCTCATGCCTTTAATCCCAGCACTTTGGGAGGCCAAGGCGGGCAGATTGCTAGAGCCCAGGAGTTCAAGATCAGCCTGGGCAACATGGTGAAACCCCGTCTACAAAAAAATTTAAAAAAATTAGCCAGGCGTGGTGGTGCACACCTGTAATCCCAGCTACTCAGGAGGCTGAGATGGAAGGATCACTTCAGCCCGGGTCAAATCTGCAGTGAGCAGTGATTGCACCACTGCAGTTCAGCCTGAGTGACAGAGTGAGACCCTCTCTCAAAAAAATAAAAATAAGATAAAATAGTTTTTAAAAAAGAAGAAAAATCTAGGAAAAGAAAGGAAAGAAAATATGCAAGGACTGTCGCAAATGGTACCTTCTTCACCCATTTCCTAGATGCCTCTCTACATATTCATACTGGAAAAAAATTATTATTGCAACCAAGTGATGAAATCTCTTCCATCTGTGGGCTTAGGATGAGAAAGTCCTTTCCCACCTCTGCTCTCTCTGCCCCCTCCTTAATGCGGGTGAAAAAATTCAAAAGCCCCCAAAAGTCCACAGTGAGATTGCAGGTCACTTACTGTCTTTACCAGTCACTTGAGATTTGCTTTGCTAGGTTTTTCATATATTCCTGTGCTTCATTTAGTGTTTGTTTGTTTGTTCATTTGTTTGTTTGTTTTTGAGACAGAATCTCACTCTGTTTCCCAGGCTGGAGTGCAGTGGCACAATCTCGGCTCACTGCAACCTCCACCTCCCGGGTTCAAGCAATTCTCATGCCTCAGTCTCTCAAGTAACTGGGATTGCAGGTGCACACCACTACACCTGGATAATTTTTGTATTTTTCATAGACACAAGGTTTTACCATGTTGCCCAGACTGGTCTCGAACTCCTAGCCTCAAGTCATCCACACGCCTCAGCCTCCCCAAGTGCTGGGATTACCGTGTGAGCCACCACCTTGTAGTTTTATCCATTCATTTAACAAACAATTTTTGAGTACCTGTTATACACCAAGCACCTTATTAGGCTGGGAATACAAAGGTGAATAGGACAGACTGCCTCAGGGAGCTTGGTCCAATGTCTTGCTTCTGAAAGCATGGTACCTGGCCAGCAGCATCAGCGTCACCCAGGAGATGGTTAGAAATGTAAGTTCTTATCAGGTATGGCGGCTCACGCCTGTGATCCTAGCACTTTGGGAGACCGAGGCAGGTGGATTGCTTGAGCCCAAGAGTCAGAATCAAGACCAACCTGGGCAATGTAATGAGATCTCATCTCTACAAAAAGCAAGCAAAATTAGCCAGGCCTCATGATGCGTGCTTGTAGTACTAGCTACTCTGGAGGAAGAGGTAGGAGGATCGCTTGAGCCAGGAGGTTGAGACTGTAGTGAGGCGAGATCACGCCATTGCACTCCAGCTGGGAAACAGAGCAAGACACTGTTTCAAAAAAAAGAAAGAAAGAAAAAATAAAGAAATGCATGCACTCAGGCTCTACCCCAGAAGACCTACTGAATCAAAATCTGCATTTTTAACAAGATACACAGATGAATCTTATGCATATTGAAGTTTGAGAAGCACTGACCTAGTGGATTATTATTAGTGAGAAGATGAAGATACTTTTTGGTTTTTTTGACGGCATCTCACTCTGTCTCCCAAGCTGGATTGCAGTGGTGAGATTTTAGTTCACTGCAACTTCTGCCTCTGGGTTCAGGCAATTCTCCTGCCTCAGCCTCCCTAGTAGCTGGGATTACAGGCATGCACTACCACACCCAGCTAATTTTTGTATTTTTAGTAGACACAGGGTTTCACCGTGTTGGCCAGGTGAGTCTCAAGCTCCTGGCCTCAAATGATCCACCGCCATGGCCTCCAGAGTGCTGGGATTACAGGTGTGAGCCACCATGCCCGGCCGAAGATATTATTTTATTTCATATCTCTTCCATTTGTTCAGCAAGTGTTCAATGATCACCTGACATAAATCAAGCACTTAGCTAGGAGCTAGGGGTGCAGGAGTGAGCAATATAGAGGAGGTTTTGATGGCATGGAACTCACATTCCAACGTGGGAGAAGAACAGAAAACAAAGATACATGAGATAATTATAGATCATAAGTAGCGCTATGAAGCAAATAAATGGTAACATGATAGAAAGAAACCAAAATGAGCTATGACAAACAGGGTGGTGAGAGTCTTTGGGAGTAAGTTATTTCTACTTTGCATCTTGCTTTCTGTTCAAAAACCCAGTCACTGGTCCTGAAAGAGTCAAAGATGACAACACTTTTGTCTTTCTTTTCTTTCTCCCCCGTCCCTATCTCCTTCCCCAGCACATGTCAGTGACACTGTAGGTGCCACCAAGGAGACAGAGTCACATGCATAGCCTGTTTAGAAAGCTTGGCTGTGAGCAACTAAAAATTTAGCTGCAAACTAAATTATAAGTCTGAGAAAAAAAGTATTATACTAGTGTAGTCCTTTTGGTTAGCATAAGAAGGCATTAGAGAATATATTTAGGGCTGGTAACTGGGGTGTAGCCTCCTGTCCAGCTGTCTTCCAGCGTCATATGCAGTACAGGGTCAGAGAGGGTGGATTGATGAGTGGGAGGGTGGCATACAAGTAAAGACCTAAGTCTTCACCAATCCACTGGCCAATTACAAACAACCACAACAAATTTATCTACAAAGCTGTAATAATTTATAAAACTAATTTTGATCAGTTAACAACCATTCAGCCCAAAAGTATAGTGTGAACATGCATTTATGTTCAGTACAGATCCGAACCCCCAGCAGTTAGACCACTTGAGGGACATACCAACGATTGCCCGGAGAATATGTGTAGACCAGAAAGTAGAGGTTAGAGGTTCAGGTATTGCTCCTCTAGAAGTTGCATGTCAGGAAGAAAACAATGAGTCAATGATGGTGGCTCTCTTTCTGACCTGTGAGCATTGTATCAACTGTCCAACCATACATGTCATTACAGTATATTTAATACAGCAAATCTAAACCACTGTCAAAGAAAGGACATTTGTCCACTGGTCAGTTACCTATTACTGCAAAACAAATTATCCAGAAACTTAATGGATTAAAACAACAGTTTTTATTATATCTCACAATTGTGTGGATCAGGAATCTGGGGAGACTTCAGCTGGGCAATTCTTCTGCTCCATGTACCATCAACTGGAGTAACTTGGTGGCATTCAGCTGGTGGCTGGGTGATCTGGAGGGTCCAAGATGGCTCACTCACATGCAGGCCCCCTAGCAGGGATGGCTGGAAAGCTGAGCTCAGCTGGCCTCCTCTCCCCCTCCATGTATAATATTACCAAGGCCTCTCCGTGGGGTCACTCCACCAGGGGAATCAGAAACTGCTAGCATTCAAAAGATCCTTAACATCACTAATTATCAAAGAAATGCATGTCAAAACCACAATGAGATATCACCTCACACCCCTTAGAATGGGTCCTATTAAAAAACAAGACAGCCGGGCGCGGTGGCTCAAGCCTGTAATCCCAGCACTTTGGGAGGCTGAGACGGCGGATCACAAGGTCAGGAGATCAAGACCATCCTGGCTAACACGGTGAAACCCCGTCTCTACTAAAAATACAAAAAACTA
>NW_012121154.1:12356636-12380808 GCF_000951035.1 Colobus angolensis palliatus
AAAAAAAAAAAAAAAAAACCTAAACAGAAAATTACAAGTACTGGTGAAATATGAGCAAATTGAAACCCTTGTGCACTGCTGGTGGGATTGTAAGATGGTACAACCTCTATGGAAAATAGTATGGGGGGGTTCCTGGAATAATTAAAAATAGAACTACTGTACAATGCAGCAGTCCCACTTCCAGGTATACTGTATATCCAAAAGAACTGAAAACAGAATCTCAAAGATATTTGCATACCCATGTTGACTACACCATTATTCACAATAGCCAAGAGGTAGAAGCAACCCAATATCCATCAATGGATGAATGGATTAAAAAAAAAATGTGATCTGGACATACACACAATGGAATATTATCTAGCCATAAAAAGAAGGAAATTCTGTCAAATGCTACATGAGTGAACCTTAAGGACATTAGGCAAAGTGAAATAAGCTAGTCACAAAAAGCTATATACGATATTATTCCACTAGTATGAGGTACCTAAAATAGTCAAATTCATAGAATCAGAAAGTAGAATAGTGGTTACTGGGGGCTAGAAAAAGGAAAAGTGGCCACACTGTGGCCTGTAATCCCAGGACTGGGGAAAGATGAAGTGGGTGGATCAGTTGAGCCCAGGAGTTCAAGACCAGCCTGGGCAACATGTGAAACCCCATCTCTACAAAAAATACAAAAATTAGCTGGGCATGGTGGCTCATGTCTGTACTCCCAGCTACTCGGGAGGCTAAGGTGTGAGGATTGCTTGAGCCTGGGAGGCAGAGGTTGTGGTGAGCAGAGATTGGATTGCAACACTGTACTCCAGCCTGGGTGACAAAGCTAGACTCTGTCTCGAAAAAAAAAAAAAGGAGGGAAGTGGGGAGTGGGGAGCTGTTCAACAGGTATAACATTTTAGTTTTGCAAAATGAAAAAGTTCTGGAGACCTGTTTTACAACAATGTAAATATATTTAACACTACTGAACTGTACACTTAAAAACTGCTAAGATAGTAAGTGTTATTATGTTGGCTTTTTTTTTTTTTTTTTTTACCAGAAAGAAGGAAAGTGCCAGGACTCTTAAAGCCCAGATTCAAGGGAAAGGGAGCATAGACCCCACCTCTCCATGGAGGAATGTCAATCTGCAGTCATCTTTAATCTGCCACACACACTGTGGGGCGCATGATGCAGAGAGCACCTGAGGACACTGATGATGAGATATTCTTTCTGGGAGACTGTACTCCATCTCTCAGAGATGAAGAGTAGCAGAAGTCCCTGTTAGAAGTAGGTGCCAAGGCCGGGCACGGTGGCTCACACCTGTAATCCCAGCACTTTGGGAGGCCAAGGCGGGCGGATCACGAGGTCAGGAGATAGAGACAATCCTGGCTAACACGGTGAAACCCCGTCTCCACTAAAAATGCAAAAAACTAGCCGGGCGTGGTGGTGCGCTCCTGCAGTCCCAGCTACTCGTAGGCTGAGGCAGGAGAATGGCGAGAACCCGGGAAGGCGGAGCTTGCAGTGAGCCGAGATCGTGCCACTGCACTCCAGCCTGGACGGCAGAGCAAGACTCCGTCTCAAAAAAAAAAAAAAAAAAAAGTAGGTGCCGTTTGAAACAATAGAGTTGGAGAAAACGACAAAGCTTGTTCCAACAATGAGAAAAAAAATGGCCTGGAATTCCTCCTTTACTCATTTTTACAACAAAGATTCAGGTAGCCATTCTGCCCAAAGCCTGACTGCTCCCTCCAAAGATTTTTCTCACTCAGTGCCTGCTTCCCAGCTCTCCTGACTGTGGGGGCTCCAGACCCTAATTAAAATTGTCAGATAGGAACAACGAGCAGGAACCAACCACAGGAGACATTTCAACATCTGTAAACACATAGAAAATTCAGCCAAGTAGCATTTAGATAGCCTGGACAATGGGGCCATTATAAATGCTGCGCTCATGAGCAGTGATTCAAATGACAGCTTTGAAAAGGATTTGCAAAGAGCCCTTTGGAAATGTAACACGGGCAACTCCGAGCCCATGACATGTTACAAGGACAAACCTGACTGAACAAAGATCCAAAGCAGCATTGAATGACTTATCTATTCATTCCTGCTCTGTACAAACCTGAGAGAAGGTGACATCTTTTAAATTACCTCCCCTGATAGGCAACATCCACGGTGCATGGGAAATGTTAGCAAAGTTTTTAAAAGAGCAGAATGTTTCACGAAGTGGCAATTACACCACACTGATGCTTCCACCAAGTTCTGCAAATTGTCCTGGTGTCTCACGGTCTTAAGACTGAAGAAGTGATGGCCACATCTGGAGAGGAAAATTCTGACTTTTATTTCCTTCCACTTACTCTTTTCACAAATCTGTTTGAAGAGCTAGCCCTTGCCAAGCCTTCAGGTGGAGAACTCTTCATTGTGCATACTATCTAAGTAGCTGTAATAACATTCTAATTTTACTCCCCCAACAAAGTGTTTTCCTGATACTCTGTGGGAAGTGGTTGTATTCTGATCACCACTGGTTGTTATTATTCAGCCTAAGAGTCTGCAGAACTTATGCATGCCCTGGGGTTTCTGTTGCATGGTGGTGTCATGCGGTAGGAAGAAAAAAAATGCTCTGGTGGCAGTGTCTAAGTAACTCAAATCCAAGCAAACATGCCCAGCAGGCCTTCTGATGAGCAGCGTGCACTCATGGGCAAGGCTGGGATTAGGGTGAGGCAAGCTAGGTACCTAGGGGGCAAGCTTTTTGTTTTTTGTTTGTTTTTTGAGAGAGGGTCTCACTCTGTCACCCAGTCTGGAATGCAGTAGTGCATTCATGGCTCACTGCAGCCTTGACCTCCTGGTCTCAAACGATCCTCCCACCTAAACCTCTCAAGTAGCTGGGACCACTGGTGTGCACCATCATACCTGGCTAATTTCTTTTTTATTTTTTGTAGAAACGGCATCTCGTTTTGTTGCCAAGGCTGTCTTGAACTCCTGGGTCAAGCGATCCTGCCACCTTAGGCTCCCAAAGTACTGGGATTACAAGCATGAGCCACCGCGACTGGCCCTGCAAGTTTTAAAGAAGCACTCACCTCACACTTGCATGACCCTGCAAGTGAGCTCCTTAAATTTTATACCCTAAGCACTCGCTTGCCTCTCCCTATTCCAGGCCTGGCTCACTGGCTTCACACTTTCATTTTCCCACTTACTCTCAGCTCCCTGCCCACCACAGATACTGTGGGTCAGAAGTACACAGTCCCAGGGTTGACAATACTCAACAAAGAAGAAACCTTTAATGGCCAGGCGCAGTGGCTCATGCTTGTAATCCCAACACTTCAGGAGGCCAAGGTGGGAGGATCACTTGAGTCCAGGAGTTTGAGACCAGCCTGGGCAACATAATAAGACCCCATCTCTACAAAAAAAATTTAAAATTAGCTGGCCATGGTAACACGTGCCTGTGGTCCCAGTTATGTGGGAGGCTGAGGTGGGAGGATCATTTGAGCCTGGAGGTGGTAGAGGCTGCAGTGAGCTATGATCATGCCACTATAGTCAAGAAGCCTGAGTCACAGAGCAAGACCCTGTCTCAAAAAGAAGAGGAAGAGGAGGAGGAGGAGGAGGAGGGAGAAGAAGAAGAGAGCTTTAGGAATGAAGGACTGAATAATCAATAGTGAGATTAGGCCGGGCGCAGTGGCTCACTCCTGTTATCCCAGCACTTTGGGAGGCTGAGGTGGGCGGATCACCTGAGCTCAGGAGTTCGGGACCAGCCTGGCCAACATGGTGAAACCCCGTCTCTATTAAAAATAAAGAATTAGCTGGGCTTGGTGGCATGTGCCTGTAATCCCAGCTACTCAGGAAGCTGAGGCAGGAGAATCGCTTGAACCCGGGAGGCAGAAGTTGCAGTGAGCCAAGATAATGCCACTGTACTCCGCCTGGGCGACAGAGTGAGACTCTGTCTCAAAAAAAAAAAAAAAAAAAAGTTAGATTACAGCAAGGAATCTAATGAGGGATTTGGCCGTATGAAGGCCACAGGTGACCTAAAACCAGAGCAGATTCAAGAAAGGTTGTTGATGAATGACCTGTTCTGGTCAGGTCCCAGGCTGTGGGCCCAGATGATGAAGGAGAAAGTTTTGTGAAACTGGCCACAGATGTTCCCTTCCTGTAAGAGAGCTCAGGATCTTGCCAGAGAGACGTCTACCCTGCCGGAGGCTTCCTTTTCCCTGCTTCTTCCCGCAGGTATGGGTGTCACTGCCCTGGGGTCTGATCTAAAGCCCTTTCAAAACTCACTGCTCCCTTCCCAGCCCACTGAGAACAGGTCTCACCCTGCCTGGGAAGCAGCCTTAGATATATGTACTTCCTTTTCGGCAATCTCATACTTTTCCTTCATCCTGTGATGTCATGAAGTCAAACCAGGCAACTTAGCACCAAGGAGAGAGAAACAGGGAGTCTCTGGTTCATGGATGCCAACAAATGATTCACACCAAAGCAGGATTTTCTATTATGAAATTAGGCATGTACTTACTTGAGAACCTCAAGAAAATGAGGACTACCCTCCTGCCCCCCTTTTCCCCTGCCCTACACACATAGATGGCCCTCTGTAGTCTCCCTATTCATCCCTCTACTTATACTTTTTTTTTTGGAGACAGTCTTGCTCTGTCACCCAGGCTGGAGTGCAGTGGTGTGATCTCGGCTCACTGCAACCGCTGCCTCCCGGGTTCAAGTGATTCTCCTGCCTCAGCCTCCTTAGTAGCTGGAACTATAGGTGCCTGCCACCATGCCTAGCTAATTTTTGTATTTTTAGTAGAGATGGGTTTTCGCCATGTTGACCAGGCTGGTTTCAAACTCCTGACCTCAGATGATCCGCCCACCTTGGCCTCCCAAAGTGCTGGGATTTACAGGCATGAGCCACAGTGCCCAGCCAATTTTTTTAATGGCCACATAGTATTCCACGGTGTATATGTACCACATTTTCTTTATCCAGTCCACTACTGATGGGCACCTAGGTTGATCCCATGTCTTTGCTATTATTAATAGTGCTGCAACAAACATATGAGTGCATGTGTCTTTTTGGTAGAAGGATTTATTTTCCTTTGGGCATATATCCACTAATGGGATTGCTGGGATGAATGATAGTTCTGTTTTAAGTTCTTGGAGAAATTTCCAAACTGCTTTCCACAGTGGTTGATTGTTTTGCTTTTAATAATATCTAAAGAAAGTATTCCTTTCCGTAGGGCTTCTGCCAGCATGACTCAATCTCAGATAATCATTATAAACTAATCATCATTACGACATGATCATATTTCAATTATCCTCTGTGTAGTCTGGGTACATTAAAGTAACTGTGAGTTCTCTTGCTGAGAGAAGTTCATTAAGATCATAATGTGGATACGATATTTTTAAGTGTGTTGAAAAATAATGGGGAACATACCAAAAGCAACAACAGAATGATCCAGAGGATTCTCTAGCACACATTCAGAAACCATATCTTACCGTGTGTTTTGAAGTGCTTTGTGATGCAAAACCTCGGCTGGGCACAGTGGCTCATGCCTATAATCCCAGCACTTTGGTAGGTCGAGGCGGGTGGACCACTTGAGGTCAGGAGTTCGAGACCAGCCTGGCAAACATGGTAAAACCCTGTCTCTACCAAAAATACAAAAATCAGCCAGGTGTGGTGGCACGTGCCTGTAATCCCAGCTACTCGAGAGGCTGAGGTAGGAGAATCGCTTGAACCTGGGAGGCAGAGGTTGCAGTGAACCAAGATCATTCCACTGCACTCTGGCCTGGGTGACAGTGAGACTCCATCTCAAAAGTAAATAAAACTAAAAATAAATAAATAAAAAATAAAGTGCCCTGTGATGCAAAGCCTAACAGGCTGTTTCCTTTTGGCCCAAATATGCCACACCGTGACCAGCTAGGTGTATTTACCCAACTTCCTGATATGTAAGATACCTTTAAATCCTGGTTCACAGTGACAAAAATCTATGAAAATCATTCAAAGAATAGGGTTAATCATACTGTATGAGGTCTAGTTGTGTTGATACAGGATCAGTCCCTAATCTGTTGGAGAAAAGGAAAAGTAATTATCCCCTGAGAATTCATCCAAAAGAAACAAATTTTTTTGTGTGTGACAGGGAGGGTCTTACTCTGTCACCTAGGCTGGAGTGCAGTGGTGCGATCTACACTCTGTCACCCAGGCTGGAGTGCAGTGGCGCAATCTGCACTGTGGCTCACCACAACCTCGACCTCCCAGGCTCAAGCGATCCTCCCAGGTCAGCCCCTTGAGTAGCTGGGACTACAGGCGCACCACCACACTCGGCTAATTTTTGTGTGTTTTGTAGAGATGGGGTTTCTCTATGATGACTACAAGCTGATTTCAAACTCCTAAGCTCAAAAGATCCTCCCATCTCAGCTTCCCAAAATGCTGGGATTACAAGTGTGAGCCATAATGCCCAGTCAAGAAACATTTTAAAATATAAATAGATCTTTATACAAAAGATATTCATATTTATAATAATAAATCAGAAACCTACCTATATGTCTGACAATAGTGAAACAGTTGCGAATGGAATATTGAGCATAGAGTGGGAAGGAATGAGAATGAAGCAGAATATTACACGGCCATTGAAAAGTCATGCTGGTGGTGGGGCACAGTAGCTCATACCTGTCATCCCAATACCCTGAGAGGCTGAGGAAGGTGGATCACTTTAGCTCAGGAGTTTGAGATCAGCCTGGGCAACATGGCGAAACCCTGTCTCTATATTATAAATTAAGTAAATAAATAAAAAAGAAACTTATACTGATGATATGGACAGTGGAAATGTAGAAAATTGTCATTAATGTAATGATAAAATGTTTAAAGTGTCATCTATACTGTAATTACAATTGTATAAAATAATTGCACATTTTGATAAGGAATGGAAAGAAATATAGGAGGAAAATTTGTGTCGAAGTGATTGAATTGTGGGTGATTAATCTTTATAATAATTTATTTTGTAGCTGCTATAATATTGAGTTCAAAATAAATAAAACTTGGAAAGAAAAGGAAAACACTCAAGTGACACATTTTTCCGTGCTGAACAGGAAAGTCAGTATCTTGGGAACTGTCCACATTTTTCCTTGCTCCTTCAAAGCAGCCTGTTAATCTTGACCCAGATGGAGGGAATACGCATGTTCTTCTTGCTGGGAAGACTGTACTGTAGGTTGAATGGAACAGAAATCTCAAACTTTTCAGTATTGTTTGGTAACAAATGCAAAATGCATTTGAACCATTCATTGGTATAGTTTTTCCATGACAAATATTATGCACAAAAATCTTGCAGACAGAAAATGATGTATTTTTTTCTCTTCCCCCACCCTTTTTCTTTCTCTTCCTTCCCATTTCTGCAGTTCTGCTAAGCCAATATTCTCTAGAATGAGCACAAAACAAATCGAATAACAGCTAAACAAATCGAATAACAGCTTTTGTACATCAACATCAAGAAGGAATACGCCTGAGAGAGATCAGAGTATAGAGATGAATATGAACAAGAATGGAACATTCACTTGTCAACGCACTTTCTAAATCTAGATCAGCAGAGATGGGAGTGATTTTCTGGAAAGAGATGTGATCACGGATTAAACACCAGCTCATTGGAAACTGTCATTGGATAAGATCAGAAAACATTCATGAAAAATCATATTCAGGAAATATATTACAGGAAGAGGAATATAAATGCTCTAGAGTTAACATGTAAAATATATACGTACTGAGGTTTGTAAACTGTCCTTTTTAAATCAAACTGAAAACAAAAAGCTTTAACCTTTCAACAGAATTTTTAAAAAGGCAGTTAGTTCTAAATTATTCCTATCTCATTAGCCAAGAGGCTGATCAAGTGTCATTTATTGAGGAAGCATCTTAGAAAATGACTCTGAATGTTTTCATAGGAGCCGTGACCTTTGATTCTTCATCTCTACTATTCATTTACTTCACTGTGTAATCAGTTACAACCACTCAGTTATTAAGAGACGTAATGCTTCAAACTTTTTACCAAGTCTGTATTGTTTAATCTGTCCATACAAGTCATTACTGAGAGAGCGTTTATGCCATATACTATTACTCCATCAAGCTGTACATTACAGGAAGTACATCTTTACATCATAGGTTCCCAAGCAACATAGATTTCCCTATCTTTCAGGAAACAGCATCAAGGAACTCTGAAAAATATAGAAAAAGTTCATTTTCACCTTGGATGCTCACATGTAATATTATAGGCTACTATCAAATAAATACATTTTTTCTAATTCTCCCTAGTACATGCGTAGGAATTTAATATACTTTATAAATAGGTATCTAAAATATCTCCTGTGTTTTTCCTATTTCTTTGCCATACATGTTGTCAGAAATTCATATCTTCTATTTCCCTTACTGACGGGCACTCATTTTTATTTTTTAGAAATCATTCCATTAAAGATATTTCTAAATAATAGTAAGTGGTACTAACAAAATAAATAATAATTTAATAGCCTTAGAAATAAATGACTATATACTTATACAGGCTGAAAAAAACTCAGTAGGAATAAGTTACCTTTTTGTTTACTAATGTTGATTTCAAAAGTACTCAGATTCATTTTAGTTGGCTGACATCTGGAAGGAGTTAACAACTAACCAGTTGACTTCAGCAACCATTTGCTCCCAGCCTTCCCCTGTCACCACCCTCACCACATATCCCGCCAATATCCAACAACAAAGAAATATTTAACATTGAAATCCCCCATTACCTGAGAATGACCACAAGCTAAAATGTACTTGTGGAAGGGTACTTAGTGGAAGCCAAACCATGTTCTATTCCTGAGCAGAAAACATGGACATGTAGAATGCTTTTATTCATATATTCAAAATTAAGAACAAATCAGTATATATCGCTGGAACATCAGATGGAGGATAACACAAGAAGTGATACAGATCAGGGTTCACTTCTCTTACCCTCTCTCTGTAGGACCACATTCCTATTTTAGCCAAATGCTTCTGGTGCAGGCCATCTTTTCACCATAAATGGCATGAAACATAAATGGTGTTATGTTTCAAATGGCTAAAAGCATATAACAGGTATGCTCAAAGGAGTAAAACCCAATTCACAGAGATGTGGCTTTTCTAAAGAACTAAATTAAGGGAATACTTAGTATCTACAACTAAAGTATTAATCATTCTGAGGATTATTTGTTGCTTTAAGTATTAGCTCCCTACTGCAACCATAACACCCTACTTACTACATTTAATTACACACAACTTTTCAATCATTCATATTTTATTTGAAGGGAGGTACCTGTCTACTTTATCTACAATAAAAACAAAAGGTATTGGCTTTCTCTAATCCATGCAAACTACAAATTCCATCAGGAGTCCTACATCACTAACAGTGGTGTAAACAAAACTAAGAAAGTACTTCCTATCCACATGCGAATGTTTTAAAAAAGTGTTTGCCATAAAACCTAAGTGTAATTTAGCATACCACAGTGCTCTGAAGATGGGTCATTGACGATGTACCATTTGTATATAGGTAATACATATGTAAATCACTAAATGTTAATTAAATATAAGAAGTAGGTTTTTATCTTTTTAAAAAAAAACCAAAAAAAGTGACTCCCTTTCTCATTCTGTTCTGTTGTATTGTGTCCAAAAGTTGTGTGTAATTTTTTTAAGGTCCAGGAAATGTAAAGAAATTTGTTGGAATATCTGAATTTCTGTAAAAAAATAAAAATAAAAATAAGATTTTGTTACTTAAAAGAATTTTTGGTGGTGTGGTACATATTTGGTGTATTCAGTTTCTGTCTTTGTCCAGTGATCCGGTGACAGCTGATGGTTCTATTGAAGTAACTATCTCAGAAAATTTCCCTGCTGCTGGATTCCATATCTGTCAACAGCAGGACTCTCATGTAGAAGGCATGGTTAACATCTCCAAAGCCTCTCCTAGCCAAATGTAGGAATATCTCCAGCTAATTCTCCATACACTCAGTGGAATGAAATTGATAACTAAATAAACAGCTGGACTACTCAAGTAAAACTTGACCTGCAATATCCAATTGCCCAATCTCCCCTTTGCAAATTGAAAACAACCAACTGTTCCTTGCACATGAGCAACCCTTCATACTGGGTATATGAAGCAACAACACTTCATACTGGGTATATGTTGTCTGGGTGGGTTCCAATCCCTGATCCTTGGTTTACTGTATGACTCTGAACAACTCTAAGCTTCAGTGTCCTCATTGGTAAAAGAGATATAAATAATATCACTCAGCTCCATAGCATTGTTGTAAGGATGTCAATTAAACTATAGTGTTGTTGTGCTTGACAGTTAGGTAGGGGATATTCAATGAATGTTCATTCCTTCCCCTCCTACTATACGCAAGACACTGAAGGAAGAAAAGAAACATAAAACGAAGTGTCTGCTCTGAAGATCCCGAAGACACTTAGAGTGACATTTGTGAGCAGAGATTGAAAATTCAAATGCGGGCCGGGCGCGGTGGCTTAAGCCTGTAATCCCAGCACTTTGGGAGGCCGAGACGGGCGGATCACGGGTCAGGAGATAGAGACCATCCTGGCTAACACGGTGAAACCCCGTCTCTTAAAAACTACAAAAAAAACTAGCCAGGCGAGGTGGTGGCGCCTGTAGTCCCAGCTACCGGGGAGGCTGAGGCAGGAGAATGGCGTGAACTCGGGAGGCGGAGCTTGCAGTGAGCTGAGATCCGGCCATAGCACTCCAACCTGGGTGACAGAGCAAGACTCCGTCTCAAAAAAAAAAAAGAAAATTCAAATGCATACAAGGGCCAATAAATTCACAAAGCAAGCTCAGCTGGGGAGATAATAGGGCATAGTGGGAACTGGCCTGGCACAGTGGCCTATAATCCCAGCACTTTGGGAGGCCGAGGTGGATGCATCACTTGAGTCCAGGAGTTTGAGACCAGCCTAGGCAATATAGTGAGATCCTTTCTCCGAAAATAAAAAAATAATAATAATTTTTTAAAATAAATTTTTAAAAGGAAGTAGTAGGAACTATGGAGCACTGAAGAGCCTAGGTCCTGTCTCAAGGGAATAAGTAGTCAATGCTCAGCTCTAATGATTTAACAAATATATATTGAGTTCCTACTATGTGCCAAGAACTGTTCTAAACTCTGAGAAGATAGTGGTGAATCAAACAAAACCCTGCTTGCCTTTCATAGGTCTTATGTTCTAGTAGGGGAAGACACACAATAGACAGGAAAATGTCAGCTAATAACAGGTGCCCTAAAGAGAATTAAAACAGGGTGATTGATAGAGAAATGGAGAGAGGAATCAGGTAAGGCCTCCATGAAAAGGTGGCATTTAGAGTGAGACCTGAACAAACGTTTAAAAGCCAAATGTGAAAAAAGCAGAAGGCATGCCAGACTGGGAACGGCAAGGTGGCAGAGTGGGGAGCCACGTGGGCTAAGCTAGGGACCAGCTCTGGGCTTTGTAGGCCAGGATTGTTTGTACATTTTAAGTGTGAGAAAAAGCCACTGAAGGATCTTAAGCAGAAGAGTGATGTAAACTATTTCATATTTCTAAAAGATTACTTTTGGTTTCCGCATCTAGCAGTATAAACTAGATACTCTAAAAAGCCTTTTGTTTTTGTTTTGTTTTATTTTGTTTTTTTTAAGAGGGAGTCTTGCTCTGTCACCCAGGCTAGATGGAGTGCAGTGGGGCAATCTTGGCTAACTGCAACCTCCGCACCACCATGCCCAGCTAATTTTTGTATTTTTAGTAGAGACAGGGTTTCACCATGTTGGCCAGGCTGGTCTTGAACTCCTGACCTTGTTATCCACCCACCTCGGCCTCCCATAGTGCTGGGATTACAGGCGTGAGCCATTGAGCCCAGCCTCTAAAAAGCCTTTCTTATGCCATACTATTAAATCTTAGATAAATTACAGTAAGTTTATTTTTAACACACAGCTTAGATTACAAGAAAGTAAGAGAAATTCCAAATGCATTTCAAAAAAGAAGTGGAGTGAGCTGAAAACTAAATGTGAAATGTAAGCAAAGGCAAAAACTGGGCTTGCCTGAAGGTAAATCTGTATAACAAAGTAGGGAATGGAAGATTAAGCCGTGAGCCACTGGAAGTAGGTGAGTTAAATTTGACATTCACATCCTAAAGCAGGATGCTTGAAGATGGCTACATCCTAGGCAAGCGTGGCCTAGGAAAAATCCTGATGCTAGCAAAAGAAATCTACCAAGAACACTATCTCCACACTGGCTCTAGATGGAAAAATAATAATGACCCCTTGAAATTTATCAGATGCCTGCCCCCATCAAGTATGGAATTCAGACTTACACTCTCCATATGGTCAAAGAAACCCCAAACCTAGAAATTAAAGAGCTTTTTAGGGCCCCTGATACCAGGCAGATACAAGCATACGTTGTCTAGAGGAAAGCATCTCTAACATAACTCTCACCGATTAAGCTCAACAAGGTATGCAATTGCAATTTTAAAATTACTAAATATACAATAAACCATAAGCGATAATGAGCAGATACAACTAACAGGCGATTTATTACCCCACAGATTTTAGATAGTGGAATTACCAGATACACAATATAAAGTAATCATGTTTTACATGTTAAGGAAATAAAGACAGCGTCTAAAATAATGAATACAATAAAGAGTACATTAGATATAACCAGATAGATTAGAAGGAGAATTTTTTAAGTCTTAGAAATTAAAACTATAATCATTGAAATTTAAAGTACAATGTGTAAATTACAAACGGATGAACTAGTAGATAGATCTAAAGAAATTACACAGAATACAATACAAAAAGCCAAGGGGTTGGAAAATGACAAAGAGGTTAAACAACAGAGAAGACACAGACATCTAACCAGAGTTCCAACAGGAGAAATAGAATAGGGAAAGGCAATATTTGAATAGAAAATGTCTGAAAATTTTTCAAAAATGATAAAAGATATGAATCCACATATATAGGAAGCACAATAGACATCAAGCAAGATAAACGTAAAGTAAGACATGTCAGTAAAAATACAGGGAAAAGACAGATAAACTACCATAACAACCACCAAAGAGAAATGGCATACCTCAGGGCGCATGCCTGTGGTCCTGGCTACTTGGAGACTGAGGCAGGAGATGGCTTGAGCCCGGGAGCTCTGGGCATAATGTAAGACAAAAGAAATAAATCCAAACTAGATAACACAATCAATAGAAGTAGATTAAAGCTGTCGTTTAAAAGAGAAACTGTGAGACTGGATTTTTAAAATTCCATCTATAAACTGTTTACAAGAGATACTTAAAACACAAGGACCAAAAAAAATTGAAAAAAAAAAAAACAGAAAAAGATACACCTTGGAAATACTAATCAAATGAAAGCTATATTAATAGCAGATCCAAAAACTTCTTTAAACATTTTTAGGGAACAAAACAGTCCCTCCAAAAAAATGAAAGTTTCAACTCACCCAGAAAATATTAAATTTCTAAGCTGTTTTGTATTTAATAAGATAGCTTCAAAATATACAAAGCAAAAATGAAAGAATCACAAGGAGAAATAGATAAACCCATTGTCATGATGGGAGATTTTAATGTATCTCTTGCAAATTATTGACAGGTCAAGAAAGCAAAAATATTTAACAAACATAGAAAAGGTTTGAACAATTCAATTAAGCTTAATTTAGTAGCATACAAAATTGCCATACCTTTTGATAAATAATAAAAATGCCACATATCAAATCTTGTTTTAATATTTCTTCTATTCTGTGAAAATCTGTGTGCTTTACATGTATGGTATCTCAATTTTTTTAAATGGCTAATCTCTCACAAAGAAAACAACTGTCAAATTTCAATGAATTGATTATAAATCTAGCACAAAACTGTCCAGAGCATAGAAAGAAACAATGCTTCCACAACTCATTTTTTAGGGTAGTAACATAAGCAGACAAGGACAGTTTGAAAAAGGAAAACTACAGAAAACCCTGTACCTAATAAAAAGAGCATTTTAAAATATATTTATGTAAGTCACCACATTAACAAACCAAAAGAGAAAAAAAAATACAATTATCCGATAAATGCAGAACAATCATTCATAAACATAAACTTAAAACTCATCTATGATTTTATTTTTTACTATTACAAAATTTAAAATATGGAAAATTATACTTTACCTAAGAAACAATTTCTTTCTTTTTTTTTTTTTTCAGGTGGAGTCTCACTCTTGTCGCCCAGGCTGGAGTGCAGCGGCGTGATCTTGGCTCACTGCAACCTCTGCTTCCCCGGTTCAAGTGATGATTCTCCTGCCTCAGCCTCCTAAGTAACTGGGATTACAGGCACCTGCCATCACACCAGGCTAATTTTTTTGCATTTTTAGTAGAGACGGGGTTTTACCATGTTGGCCAGGCTGGTCTCGAACTCCTGACCTCAAGTGATCCGCCTGCCTCGGCCTCCCAAAGTGCTGGGATTACAGGCATGAGCCACCACGCCCAACCCTAAGACAATTTCTACCAAACATTGCCAGGCGCAGTGGCTCATGCCTGTAATCCCAGCACTTTGGGAGGCCGAGGCAGGTGGATCACCTGAGGTCAGGAGTTCAAGACTAGCCTGGCCAATATGGCGAGGCCCTGTCTCTCCTAAAAATACAAAAATAAGCTGGGCGTGGTGGCAGGTGCCTGTAATCCCAGCTACTCGGGAGGCTGAGGTAGGAGAATAACTTGAACCTGGGAGGCGGAGGTTGCGGTGAACCGAGATCATGCCATTGCACTCCAGCCTGGGTGACAGGAGCGAAACTCCAGCTAAAAAAAAAAAAAAAAAGAAAAAAGAAAGAAAAAGAAAAGAAAACAACTTCTACCAACTATCTATACTTATACTTGTAATGATGACACAAAACACTGCATTAAAAATAAGGAGCAAGACAAATACTCCATCAGTACTTCTATCAACATTGTATTATCTTACCCAGCACAGTAAAACAAGAAAAAGAAGTAAAAAACAAAAGAATTTGAAAAATAAAAGACAAAACTATTTGAAGATTATAATTGTCCTTACAAAAAATAAACCCAAATCACAGATAAAAAGTATTACAATCTATAAGGAATTAATAAGATGGCTAGATTTAAGATCAATATATAAAAGTGGCATTTTTATATCACAGCAATAAGAAGTTAGAAAACACAATTTCAAAAAAAATTATTAACAACAGCAGCAAAAATCGTTATACCCAGAAATGTCTGACATAATGTGCATAGGATCTTTATGAAGATAATTATACAACTTTATTTTAAAAGACCTTTGCAAATATAGATATACCATATTCACAAATAAGTAAATGCAACATTATTAAGATATTGATTCTCCCTATACAATCAGTGGAATGCCCACCAAAATTTCATCAGAGCTTTTTGAGGAACTTAACTTTAGTTGATTCTAAAATTTTTATGGAGGCACAAGTTATTAAAAATAGCCATAATACTCCTGAAAAAAGAACAGGGTAGAATCTGCTCAACCAGATATTGATTTATTATAAAACTATAATAATTAAGACAGACAAATAAATCAATGAAACAGAAAGCCCAGAAGTATTTCAATACATCTTTTGGAAAAATTGATATAAGAAATGACATGATAGATTAACTGGGGCCGGGAACCTCGTGCTGATCCTTTGTACCACCTACAAAGGAATAATTTCTGGACAAACAATAAATACCAGATACATAAGCATGATATATTTAAAGTGCTGAGGTGAGATAACGGTGAAAAGAGGCCAGGTGCAGTGGCTCACACCTGTAATCCCAGCACTTTGGGAGGCTGAGGCAGGTAGATCACTTGAAGCCAGGAGTTTGAGACCAGACTGGTCAACATGGCAAAACTCTCTCTCTACAGCAATACAAAAAAATTAGCCAGGCATTGTGGTGCATGACTGTAATCCCAGCTACTTGAGAGGCTGAGGCACAAGAATTGCTTGAGCTCCGGAAGCGGAGGTTGCAGTGAGCCAAGACCACACCACTGCACTCCCGCCTGAGTGAAAGAGTGAGACTCTGTCTGAAAAAAAAAGGAAGATTAGTTGGAAAAAGATGTGCTAGTCAATAAATCGTGCTGGAACATGTGATCATTATTGGGAGACAATTTCACATGAACCTCTTGTGTTTTTGCCCATCTTTCAAACAGAAGGCTTATTCCAGTCTATCTTTTCAAGGTTATTTGTATTGAAGACATTCTGAAAAAATCTCCCTTCAGAGCAAAGAGTAGCGCTGTTTACTGTTCAGTAATAAAGATAATGTCTGTGTTTGGGACAAATTTCTGGCTGGCTCATTGCTCATTATAAAAGATTCGGGTTCCCGGCCAGGCGCGGTGGCTCAGGCCTGTAATCCCAGCACTTTGGGAGGCCAAGGCGGGCAGATCACGAGGTCAGGAGATTGAGACCATCCTGGCTAACACAGTGAAACCCCGTCTCTACTAAAAATACAAAAAATTAGCCAGGCATGGTGGTGGGTGCCTGTAGTCCCAGCTACTCAGGAGGCTGAGGCAAGAGAATGGTGTGAGCCAGGGAGGCAGAGCTTGCAGTGAGCCTGTAATCCCAGCTACTCCAGAGGCTGAGGCACAAGTATTGCTTGAACCGGGAGGCAGAGGTTGCAGTGAGCTGAGATTGTGCCATTGCACTCCAGCCTGGGTAACAGAGTGAGAGTGAGACTCTGTCCAAAAAAAACAGAAAAGGAAAAACAATTTGGTGTTATCTTCTACAATTGAACATTTGCATGCACTAAATTAATCCATTTTATTCCTAGGTATATATGCTGGAAAAATTCTTGCACATAAGCACCAAAAAAAAGGTACAAAAATGGAAAACCTGTGCCTAATAGATTGCTAAAAATGTAAGGAAAAAAAGGAAAATGCTCATCAACAAGGACAGATAAATTATTTACAATTTTCAGTATTTTTAATTAACTAATTTAATACCTCTGTAAGCATGGAAAAGAATGAACCTCAGTTACAAACATCAATATAAATGATTAGATCAGAAACACAATGTTGAATGGGGAAAAAAAAAACAAGTTGCAGAAAATATACTATGGCTCCAGGTGTAAATCTCCAAAAAAAAAGAAAAACTAAACAGTACATCGTTTAGCAACAAATACATATATGCTACAATTATAAAGATATAAGTAAAGGAATAGCACACACACAAAAAAAATACAGGATTGTGGTTACTTCTGGAGAGTAGGGAGGGGTTACAATCAGGGGAATGCATACAGGCTATGTCAATAGTTCCAGAGCTGGAGTGGACCATTCATAGGCTCATTTGTTTTACACTTCTTAAATTGTATATATGTTACATTTTTTGTATCAAATATAATCTAATGAAATAAGATAAAATAAACAGAATATCTTAAAAAGATAACGAGGGTTGGGTGCAGTGGCTCACACCTGTTACCCAGCACTTTGGGAGGCCAAGGCAAAAGGATCGCTTGAAGCCAGGAGTTCAAGACCAGCCTGGGCAACATATCAAGGTTCCCATCTTGACAAAAATAAAAAATAAAAATCAACCTGGCATGATAACGCATGGCTGTAGTCCCAGCTACTCGGGAGGCTGAGGTGGGAAGATTGCTTCAGCCCAGGGGTTTGAAGCTGCAGTGAGCTATGATTGTGCCACTGTACTCCAGCTGAGGACGGACTGAGCAAGACTCTATCTCTAAAAAAAATAAAAAAATAAAACATAGCTGTATTAGTCCGTTTTCACACTGCTGATAAAGACATACCCGAGACGGGCAGTTTACAAAAGAAAAAGGTTTAATTGGACTCACAGTTCCACATGGCTGGGGAGGCCTCACAATCATGGCAGAAGGCGAGAAAGAACAAGTCACATTTTGCATGAACGGCAGCAGGCAAAGACAGAACTCATATGCAGGGGAACTCTTGTTTTTTTTTAAAACCATCAGATCTCGTGAGACTCATTTACTATCACGAGAACAGTGCAGGAAAGACCCGCCCCCATAATTCAGTCACCTCCCACCGGGTTCCTCCCACAAGAAGTGGAAATTGCAGGAGTTACAATTTAAAATGAGATTTGGGTGGGGAGACAGCGAAACAGTATCAATAGCTGACAGTTGTGAGGGAAAAGAATGGTCGAATGAAGAGCAACAGCAAGGAGACCGGGAAAGGCAATGCGGCAATCAAGGTAAGAGTAGGTGGAAAGGCAATGCGGCAATCAAGGTGAGAGAAGGTGGTGGCTTAACCAAAATCGTAACAGGCACATGGAAAGAGACAGGTACACTTGGGGTAATATTGCAGATTGGTTTTCCAGAAGGGAAGGGAAGGACGCGGTCTGGGCAGGAGGAGATGCTGGGCTCTGAGGCAGTGTCTATGAGGGCCTTAGCTGACCCCACAGTCAGCACTGGGATGTGCTGGGGTGGCCTTCCAGAGTTGTCTTGGGTTACTGAGGAAGTGGGCCTTTATATGCAAGCAGGAAGGGATGTGATCTTGGGTAAGGAGGCTCTCTGCAGCTGAGGGCAATTTGCAGAGAAGGCAGAGGGCTGTGCAGTGGCAGCATGCTCAGCAGTGTGGGAATAAGTCCTGCAGTCCTGGAAAGGGCTTGGGTAGCACATCATGGGATCTGCTACAGAGAAGTGTGTTTTTGGAACATAAGACTTGTTGAGGGATTGAATGTGGAAGATGAGGAGAGAGAGCTGCTAGGTATTTTTGGCTCTGAGAGTAGATAGTGGTGCTATTTACCGAGAAAGGAAGAAGAGGAGAAGAAGCAGGGGGTTGGGAGATAAAACTCCAAAACTTCTTTTTTGTGAAGTTTAAGTTGCTTATTAGAAATTCAATCCATAGCTGGGAGCAGTGGCTCACACCTGTAATCCCAGCACTTTGGGAGGCCGAGGTGGGCAGATCACCTGAGGTCAGGAGTTCAAGACCAGCCTGGCCAACATGACAAAACCTTGTCTCTACTAAAAATACAAAAATTAGCCAGGCATGGTGGCCCGTGCCTGTAGTCCCAGCTACTCAGGAGGCTGAGGTGGGAGGATTGCTTGAACCCAGGAGGCAGAGGTTTCAGTGAGCCAAGATTGCACCTCCGCACTCCAGCCTGGGTCACAGAGTGAAATCCTGTCTAAAAAAGAAAAGCATGATTAAGTGGCAAATGCTGCCAAAAGGGCAAGTAAGAAAAAAGCAGAGACAAACTACTGGAGTTGGCAATTGTGGAGGCTATTGGTGACATTAACAAGAGCAATCTTCACGAAATAGCAGGAATATAAACAGTGAATTGGGAAAAGGTTTATGTTGAGGTGGTGGAGAAAGCAATATAGGCAACATTTACAAGAAGTCAATTGTCGCAAGTCAAACCTAAGAAACCAAGGCTGCTAGCTTTCCTAGTTTCTCAGCAGAATTTTTTTAGAATATAGGCCAGACGCAGTGGCTCATGCCTATAATCCCAGCACTTTGGGAGCCTGAGGTGGGAGGATTGGTTGAGGCCAGGAATTTGAGACCAGCCTGGACAATATAGTGAGACCCTGTCTCTACAAAAAAAAATTAAATTAGCCAGTCATGGTGGTGAGCATCTGTAATCTCAACAGGAGGATTTTTTGAGCCCATGAGGTCAAGGCTGCAGTGAGCTATGATCTCACCACTGCACTCCAGACTGGGTGACAGAGTTAGACTCTACCTCTAAAAAAAAAAAAAAAGAATATGAATTGTCAGATAAGTTGATGCATTGTCAACACAGTGCAGACCAACGTTGTGAGAGTCAGGAAAACCTCTAGAGATCAGGTTTAGCCAGTGGGCCAGGAGTTTCTGACTTCTATGAAGAAGGCATGCTCTCAAGAAGGAAGCTAAATATCATGGCAGAACATACGAAGGGACAGGTGAGTGAGACAGATGCCAAGGACTGCAGGAACCCTCAGGAAGCCTGCAGTGGGGAAAAAGGATGAGTAGGGTCAACTTTAAATGACCACGGAGAGGGAGGCAAGCCTCAGGTGGACTGTGCCCGAAGGTCTAGACTGGGGAAATGGGAAGCAGAAATTGTCAGCAAACTCTTTTGGCCACATAACCTATCCTCTAGTATAGCATTTATCAGCAGTTAAACATGTTTTGATTTCCACGTGTCTGATTTCTGGGTGGCCCTCTCATTGATGTTATTTAGGTAGGGAGGCCAGATTGTTAATGGTTTTTCATTCCAGCTACTTTGAACTTTGGACTTTATTCTGCAGGCAGTGGGAAACCATTGAAAGTTTCTGAACAAGGGAAAAGAATAATCCAAGTGTGATTTTTAAGAGGATTATTTCTTTAATAGTGAGCAGGATGGAGTCATGCAAGGCTAGATTAGAGCCCACTTAGGAGATTCTTCCAGTTATGGAAATAGAGACTGAGGGATGGGCCAGGCACGGTGGCTCACGCCTGTAATCCCACCACTTTGGGAGGCCGAGGCAGGTGGATCACGAGGTCAGGAGTTCGAGACCAGGAGCCTGGTCAGGAGCAAAACCGGCTCAGGAATTTGAGGTCAGAAGCCTGGCCAACATGGTGAAACCTCGTCTCTACTAAAAATAGAAAAAGTAGCTGGGTGTGGCGGCAGGTGCCTATAGTCCCAGCTACTCGGGAGGCTGAGGCAGGAGAATCGCTTGAACCCAGGAGGTGGAGGTTGCAGTGAGCCAAGATCACGCCACTGCACTCCAGCCTCTGCACTCCAGCCAGAGTGAGACTCTGTCTGTCTCAAAAAAGAAAATTAAAAAAAAGAGACTGTGGATGAAGACCAATTGGGGTAGGGGATGAAAAGGAGGACAAAGATGATGCTTGGGTTTCCAGTCTACATTATTAGAAGACTGGGGGTAGGTGGAGGGCAACCACTTACTGGGGTGAGGGAAAGCAGGGGTTTGGATGGAGTCCCATGATGAAAGCACTAATAGTCAATATTCTGATGAACCATGGAGTGTACAGGTGCCTTCATGTCCATTATCTCACTTGCTCTCACAACTACCCTGTGAGATATTATTATGCCCATTTTATAAATGAGGAATCTGAGGCTCAGAGAGGCTCAGTGATGTCCTTCATAAGGTCTTGACCCCAGCTGTTCTCACTCCTTGCTTTGACAATGGCTTTCGGATCACTTTGGCTCTTGCTGTTCAGTGTGAAAAGATGTCAGCTTATGTTTACTTTTCACAAGTCATGTTCTGAAAACTTCAGTTTATTGGAGGAATTAGCTGGATTCCATTTCTTCGATGCTGCCTCCCTGTAATCCTTCCAGAAGACTAATTACTTACCTAAGTCAGCTGGAGGAAAAAAAAAAGAAAAATCAATTTCTAAGTCAGTTTTCCCTTTTGAGAGAATTTGATATCCAGGCGCAAGTGTACAGCTTCCTCTGAAATGATACAAAGTTAGAATATTAAAATTCATCAGATGAGAGCCAAACCCTCATGAACCAAGATAAGGAAATGCGTTTACCTCACCCCGTACTACTTGCTACCTCCTTTCTCAAAGAAAAAGCTGGGAATCCTCTTCTAATGGGTGAGATCTGTTTCATTAGCCCAGCCACAAGTCGGTAAGTTCAGGGCCTCAGATGTCAAACCAACCTGTGGGTCAATCCGAACTTCCCACATTATTTAAGCACTGGATTTTTCTCTGGCATTAACTGAATGGAACTTCACCTGAGGACAAAATTGGTTGGTACATTTGTGATTATGGAGTAAAGGCTGATTCTTAGCCAAACTAGGCTGGAAAACTGAAAGAATTCAAAAAGTAAGTGTGTAGATGTGATGCTATCTTGCTGATGCAAAGTTTCTCAAGTCAAAACATTTACTTGAAACTCTGGCTTCCTCCAAAGCAATCATTTTTTACATTTTAGGAGCAGCTTTCCTTGTAAAAGCCATAAGCCGTTACACTTGTCAGGACTTCTGCCTTAACAAAGATTATGAATTCTCTTCTAGGTGATTAAAATCAATTCTGAATTAAATACAATTGCCCTGATCATGTCAAAAATGATGCAGCTGCTTTCCTACAGTTTAACTTACTTTACAGTTTTAAAAAGCAGTTGGAGTTTTTAAAACTTGGTTTGTACTGCCATCTAGTGATACATTTCACTGACAGTTTCAACATGCTAAATTTATATGGATGGATCCACAAGGTTACCCTTAAGAGCAATGTACAGCCACATCTATTTTTTCTTTTTCTTTTTCTTTTTTTTTTGAGATGGAGTCTCACTCTGTCGCCAGGCTGGAGTTCAGTGGTGCGATCTCAGCTCACTACAACCTCCACCTCCTGGATTCAAGTGATTCTCCTGCCTCAGCCTCCCGAGTAGCTGGGATTACGGGCGCCTGCCACCATGCCAGGCTAATTTTTTATATTTTTTAGTCAAGACAGAGTTTCACTATGTGGGCCAGGCTTATCTCAAACTCCTGAGCTCATGGCCTGCCTGCCTCGACTTCCCAAAGTGCTGGGATTACAGGCGTGAGCCACCGTGCCCGGCAAGTGCCACATCTTAAATAGAGCATTTATATTTGCAAATATAGAGAGAAAACTAGTTCCTAGACACAACAAAGTTCCCTCCTATACCTTACAGGCTAAGAAAAAATTTTTATCATAAATATGAAAGACAGCCCAAGCATGGTAGCTCAAGCTTGTAATCCCAGCACTTTGGGAGGCCAAAGTAGGAAGATTGTTTGAGCCCAGGAGTTCAAGACCAGCCTGGGCAATATAGTGAGACCTCATCTCTACAAAATAAAAATTAAAAAATTAACCAGATATAGTGTGCACCTGTGGTCCCAGGTAAACAGGAGCCTGAGGCAGGAGGATAGCTTGAGCCAAGAGATCGAGACTGCAGTGAACCGTGTTTTACCCCACTGCACTCTAGCTTGGATGACAGAGTGAGAACCTGTCTCAAAAACAAACAACAAATAAATATATATATATATATATAAAAGAAAGCTCCCACTAGTATCCTATTAAACCACAGAGACTAGTGGGCTTCTTATATTAGCTTTTTTATTTACATCTTTGATTTTTACCATAATTAAAGTAGTTCATTTCTCCTAAACAAATACAATCCTGGATGATGAATTTAATGGCCAGTCTTCTTGGAAAGGCAGAATTGTATAAAGGTTAAATGGATGGGAACTAGCATGATGCTCTCTGGGTCCACATCCTAGCTCAGCACTTGCAATCTTTGTGCCCTTAGGCTAGTTATGTAACATCTCCATGGCTCAGTTTTCTAATCTGCAAAATATGGATAATGATCAGACCTACTCACAGAGTAATTTAAGAGACACTATACTTGCATAGAGGCTAGCACAAAGTAAATGTTCAATAAAACACAACCAGAGCACAGTGAGCCTAATTTGCATAGCCCCTTGGGATGCTGAGATAGCAGGGAAGCTCCTGGTCTCATTCCACTGGAAAATAGATCCTTAGACACAGTGAAGACCAAGATCAGGACTATGGATGCTAGAATCACCATATGATCCAGCAATTGCATTTCTGGGTATAAAGGAATTGAACTCAAACAGATAAATGTATGTCAATGTTCATAACAGTATTATGATAGCCAAAAGGTAGAAACAACCCAAATGTCTACTGATGGAGGAATGGATAAACAAAACGAGAGATATACATACCAGGGAATATTATTCAGTCTTCTTTTTTTCCTTAGGCCATCCTAGTGAACAAAATTCAGTCTTAAAAAGGAATGAAATTCTGATACATGCCACACGTGGATGAACCTTGGAAACATACTAAGTGAATAAATTAGACACAAAAGGACAAATATTGCATGATTCCACTTATGTGAAGTACCTAGAATAGTCAATTCACAGAGACAAAAAGCAGAATAGAAGTGACCAGAGGCTGGAGGAATGGAGGAAAGGGAGTTCATGTTGAACAGACACAGACTTTCAGTTTGGAATAATGAAAAACTCTAGCTATGAATATAGCAGTGATAACAATGTGTTGAGGGTCATGATGTATTGTACAAAAGAGAAAAAAAACCTCAACAACAACAATGTGAATATAAATTGTACACTTGAAGATAATTAAAATGGTAAATTTCATGTTCTATGTATTTTACCACAATTTTCTTTTAAAAGCACAGGCAGGCCAGAGCCCTGACCACATGCTCCTCTTTCCCACTTCCTTCACCCTCATTACATCCAAATGCTTGCTGGGCAGCCCAGGACCACCTCCAGAGGACATGGATAGTGGCCAGGATGCACCAGGAACTCAAAGGAGGGCTTTCAAGCTGCCCCATCTTCCCTCCCCCACCCCCC
>NW_012121154.1:12380954-12385251 GCF_000951035.1 Colobus angolensis palliatus
TCCTTTAGAGGAAGGAGGAAGAGGCAACACTCTGGGATCCTGGAAAACTGGCGGGACTGGTGCGACAATTGCCCTTGGACTCCAACCTGGGCTCTAGTTTTCCCCTATGGCTGCCTTGGTCTGGTAATCAAGGTTATACTTTTAAAAGAAGGAAAATGTCAAAAAGGTGGACATGATCCTAATTACATTTGTGTGCAGAGCAAGGAATGAATGTGAACAACTTTGATGCCTATTGATGAATGCTGAAAAACAACTCAAATGAACCAGTGAACCAAAAGATAAGCCAAATCCAGAAACAGCTGTGGCTTAATCCCCAGCAATGGACTGGAAATCCATGAGACAGCTCCGCAGAGAATGAAAAGTCTGTTCTTACATACATTATACTCAGAGTAAGTAATCTTATGTGTAAAAGCAGCCAGGGAAAAACAAAATCAAAATGTCCCTTCCTCAAAACCCTCCCAGGAAACAGTCATCTTGTGAAAAAACAAAGTTTTGGCCCAGTGTTTTGAATATATCTTATAGTGAGGCATGCATTTTTTAAAAATATATAACCCAAAATTTATTACTTATTTATTGCTACATAACAAGTCACTTCCAAACACTATGCTGTAAAACAACAACAATCTTACTATCTGTCACATTTTCTGTGGGCCAGGAATTCAAACAGAGCACAGTAGGGATGGCTGATCTCCTCCAGAATGTCTGGAACTTCAACCGAAAAACCTGAAGGCTGGAATAGGCTAATGGCTTCTTCATGTACACGCCTAACAGTTCACACTGGCTGTTGACTAGGGGCCAGCAGGATCACCCACACCTGGCCTCACTATGTGGCCTGGGCTTCCTCACAACATAGCAGCTGGGATCAAAAGGCAAGCATCAGCAGGGTGCAGTAGCTCATGTGTATAATCCCAGCGCTTTGGAAGGTCAAGGCGGGATAATCACTTGAGCCCAGGAGTTTGAGACCAGCCTGGGCAACATAGTGAGACCCTCTCTCTACAAAAAATTTAAAAATTATCCAGATGTGGTGGCGCATACCTATAGTCCCAGATACTCAGGAGGTTGAGGTGGGAGAGATTGCTTGAGACCAGGAGGTTGAGACTACAGTGAGCCCTGATTTCACCATTGCACTCCCGCCCAGGCAACAGAGCAAAACTCTGTCTCAAAACAGAGGGAAGAAAAGGGGGTTGGGTGGAACGAGCATTCCAAGACAGAACCAGTGAAAAACGTATTGCCTTTTGTGACCTCACCCTGGAAATCATTCAGCATCCCTTTGGCCATGTTCCGTCACTTGATGCAGTTACAAAGATCTGTCTAAATTCCTTAGAAAGGAAGGAGACATACACCCCACCTCTCATGACTCGGCATAGGAAGAGCATGTAGGATGTGATATGTAGCTACATATTGGTGTAGCCAACTTTGGAAAACACAGTTTGCCACATTGTGCTTTATCTCAGTTAATCCTCACCCCCAAAAGAAACCATATGCTATTACTATTTTACAGTAAAGGCAATGAAAGCTCAGAGAAGTGAAATAACTTTCCAAAGTCACACACTTAGTAAATGGTAGAGTCGAGATTCTGACTCCAGTGTCGAAATCCTTGATCCCCAACCTGCTTTTCCTGCCATAGGTCGCATTGCCTTATCTACAGTTACAGAAGCTGGAAGTTCAAGTTCCAGGTCTCCTTATAAATATGTACAAGTTCTTCAAAGAAAAGTAAATATAGAAGCATTGGATTCTCTGCTCCTTCAATACTCAGGGTTGCAGCTTCAGAGCAGACTTTATGGAAATATTCTATTAGGCCCAACAGTACCAAGTACATTCACAGCCCAGGGGAGACATCAATGGGCTTCATATGCCCCCAAAGAATAAGCCCAAGAGTACCTGCAAAATGGCCAGTGCACTTGGCACTGTTAGTTGCCACTATTTGGACTTTATCCAGTTGACCCTAAAATTGGCCCAAGTACTTGTGGTAGCCAACTTCCACAAGGTGGCCCCAGCGATCTTTACCTCTTGGTATTCACACCCCAGTGTAATCTCCTCACCCTCTGTCAAAGTCGGTCTACGTGACCAACAGCATAAGGCAGAAAATGGTTTATTACTTCCAATATTTGGTTTTAAAATACTGTGACTTCCATCATGGGCTCTCTCATCACTCACAGGGGAAGCCAGTCACCATGTTGTGAGGACATGCAGGCAGCCCATGGAAAGGCCTGCAAAGCAAGGAACTGACACCCTAGCCAACAGCCAGCAACGAACTGAAGCCTTCCAACAACCATTTGAGTGAGTTTATGCACAGATTTTCCAGCCCCGGTCAAGCCTTGAGATGACTGCAACCCCAGTGAACAGGCTGGCTGCAACTTCATGAAAGACTGCATCAGAACTACCCAGCTAAGCTGGTCCCAGATTCCCTGACCTTCAGAATAAATGTTTATTGTTTAATGTTTACATTTAATGTTATCAATAAACCGATACCTTTAGGGGTCATTTATTACATAGCAATGGATAACTAATAGAGTATTGAATTTATAATAATGATTATCTGCTAGTAGAAAGAGTGGGGCTTTGGAGACAAGCACACTGCCTTTAAATCCTGATTCCACCAATATCTGGGTGAATAGCATGGCCTCTCTGAGCCTCAGTTTCCTCATAAGAATGGGAATGATAAACTTACTCTTAAGGCTGAGTGAGGATCAAAGGAAAGAAGTTAGAACAGGGAATATTCCTCTTCTTCCGTCTCAACATTTTATTTTTAAATTTTATCTATATTTTATTTTGTTTTATTTTAGAGACAGAGTCTCACTCTTTCGGCCAGGCTGGAGTGAAGTGGCACAATCTCAGCTCACTGCAACCTCCCCGCCCTGGATTCAAGCGATTCTCCTGCCTCAGCCTCCCAAGTATCTGGGATTACAGGTGCCCAACACCACGCCTGGCAAATTTTTGTATTTTTAGTAGAGACAGGGTTTCACCATGTTTATCAGAGTGGTCTCGAACTCCTGACTTCAGGTGATCCACTGCCTTGGCCTCCCAAAGTGCTATGATTACAGGCATGAGCCACCACGCCCAGACCCTTCTCAACATTTTAAAACCAGAGTGAGGAATTCCCTCAGAGCAAGCACAACTTGCTGTGGTGATAATAATAATTGTACAACCAACTTCACCTATACTTTTATTCTTTCTATAGACACATTAGAAAGAGTGTAGTATTAATAGTAATATATTATGTATGTTTAAATCTTGTTATGCAGAAATGGTAGACCAAAAAATCTGCTTACAGTTCAAGAACATAGTTACATTATTAAACAAACACAGTGAACATATTTTAGCTGCTTCCCATCTACATATAATCAGTCAACAATTCATAGACAAATATTTATTGGGTTCCCATTATGTCCCAGATATTGTCCTAGGTTCTATGAGGAATGAAAAATAGTCTAAGAAGGGCCAGGTACAGTGGCTCACACCTGTAATCCCAGCACTTTGTGGGGCCGAGGCAGGTGGATCACCTGAGGTCAGGAGTTCGAGACCAGTCTGACCAACATGGTGAAACTGTCTCTACTAAAAATACAAAAATTAGCCCAGCATGGTGGCACACACCTGTAATCTCAGCTACTTGGGAGGCTGAGGAAGGAGAATTGCTTGAACCCGGGAGGCGGAGGTTGTGCAGTGAGCCAAGATTGTGCCATTGTACTCCAGCCTGGACAACAAAAGTGAAACTCAGTCTCAAAAAAAAAAAAAAAAAAGTCTAAGAAATCATCTCTGCCTTAAAGGAATTTATAGACTTTTTAACATAATATGAAAACCAAAATACTGGCCAAGCACAGTGGCTTATGCCTGTAATCCCAGTGCTTTGGGAGGCCAATGCAGGAGGATCATTTGAGGTCATGAGTTTTAGACCATCCTGGGCAACACAGTGAGACCTCATCTTTACAAAAAATTTAAAAATTATGCTGGCATGGTGGTGCATGCCTGTAGTCCTAGATACTCAGGAGGCTGAGGCAAGAGGATCGCTTGAACCCAGAAGTTCAAGGCTGCAGTGCGCTATGATCTTGCCACTGCACTGCAGCCTAGGCAACAGAGTGAGACCCTGTTTCAATTAAAAAAAAAAAAAAGAAAGAAAGAAAGAGGAATATCTTACGCTGTAAATGAAGTTGCAAGGAAGTAAATGACTAAATAACAGCAAGGTGAATTGGCTTCAAATATGAGGATCTTAATCTCAAATTTACTGTTTACTAGCTTTATGGATTGAGGTATAATCACTTAGCTATCTGTGTCTCAATTTCCCCATCTGTAAAATTGG
>NW_012121154.1:12386536-12400915 GCF_000951035.1 Colobus angolensis palliatus
GTAGCTGGAATTACAGGCACGCACCACCACGCCCAGCTAATTTTTGTATTTTTAGTAGAGATGGGGTTTCACCATGTTGGTCAGGCTGGTCTCGATCTCCTGACCTTGTGATCCACCCGCCTCCGCCTCCCAAAGTGCTGGGATTACAGGCGTGAGCCACCACGCCCGGCTAGTATTCTACTTTCATCCCCACTCTGCAGAGGAAGAAACTGAAGCTCTGAGAGCTTAAATAACTTGCCCAACATCATGCAGGTAGTGAGCAGCAAAACGGGGCCTCAAACCTCAGGAGTTTTGCTCCAGACCCAGGGCTCTTGACTGCTGTAATAAATTTCCACTGGTTAATCAGTGATACATTTTTCACTCTACTTAACATTTTCCCACCACCTAGCCAAATCCCAAGCCAATTGAACAGAAATCTCTTAGGAAAGGTAAACTTATTTTAAATGAGCTAAAGTTAATATTAAAGCAACAGAACTTTATCTGGATTAGTCACAGAGTAATGATTTTTCACCTTTAGGGGTCACGGTCTCCTTCAAAAATCTGACAGTAACTAGGGCCTCTCTCCCTAGGAAGAGATATATCCACACACCTAAAAACATGTGCACAGAATTTCAGGGATTCCCTGATGCCCAGGGAGGAACCCTAAGTTATCACCTCTCGACCTCACACTTCCCTGAAGCCAGATAGAGCCCCTCCATGTGTAAATAGTCTGGGGGTCACACTGGGGTCCCAGACTCCCCCTCCCCAGCCCCTGCCCCATTAGCACAAATAATCAAGGATGCTGGGGTAGGAAACTGTTCTACCCACACACATACTCAAATTACAGACTTTCTCTTCAACTGTGTGTATTTTATTGAATGAGCACTTGAGTTCTTGATGAGCCTGTCATCTGGGGATGCCAACACTTTCCTACTGCCAAGGTAGAGCAGGAGCGGGCTGTAGGCGGGCCACGCTGGAGAAAGCCTTGGCGACCAGCTGGTGTTGCTGCTGCACCACAGACTGCCAGGTGCCACTGGCCACTGGGGTGCTGAGAAGCCACTTCCAGCCTAGCAGCCCAGAAGAAGCTAGAATTAACCTAACCCAGGTCCCATCCCGAAACAGCTCTGTCCCATGCGTTGGTGGAAGCCAAAAGCATAATAAATAGTCTTTGGGTCTCTAGGGGTGGCAACTTGTGGGAAGGCAAATAATTGGCAGATAAAGACTAGTTAGGAGAGCTCCTTGGTGTAGATTTCCTCCAGTATCACGTCCAGACCCAAATGGTCCAATGCTGTCATTAGTAGTTAACCTTTGTTCTCCCTGGTAGAAGAGGAGGCCAGGATATCTTTTGTCTCTGGAAATCTATGTCCTACTTTTAGGCAAATAGAGGGAGGGCAGAGAACTTTCTCCATCTCCTTCTTAATTGTCTTCAGCTCAACAATCCTTCATATTTACAGGAAGCATATTCTGGTCTCCTACATGTGCAGGTATAAATAAATGATACTTGACAAATATTAGCCAGTATTGAATTTAGGTGAGGGTGGGGACATGGATAGGTATGTATTCTACTAAATGTTTAAATATTTTCATAATAATAAGTTAGAAAAAGAGGACACTGAGGTTTCATATATCCACATGTGCCAGAAAGGAAGCCTGCAAGCTACCCTGGCCACACCAGGGTGGACAGAATGAACTTGTTATGGGCTAAACTGTGTCTCCCCATAAATTCATATATTGAAGTCCTAACCCCCACTATCTCAGAATGTAACCATATTTGGGGATGGGGATCTGTAAAGTGGTAATTAAGTTAAAATGAGGTTATTGGGACTGGGCAGGGCTTGGTGGCTCATGCCTGTAATCCCAGTGCTTTGGGAGGCTAAGGTGGGTGGATCACCTGAGGTTGGGAGTTCGAGACCAGCCTGGCCAACATGGTGAAACTCCATCTCTACTAAAAATACAAAAATTAGCTGGGCATGGTGGCAGATGCCTGTAACCCTAGCTACTTGGGAGACTGAGGCAGGAGAATCGCTTGAACCCGAGAGGAAGAGGTTGCAGTGAGCTGAGATCGTGCCACTGCTTTCCAGGCTGGGCGACAGAGCGAGACTGTCTGGAAAAAAAAAGAAGAAGAAGAAGAAATTTGGACACAAACACACATATGGGGGAAGGTGATGTGAAGACACAGGGAGAAAACAGCCAAGGAGGGAGGCCTACAAGCCAAGGAGGGAGGCCTGGAACGGATCCTTCCTCGTGGATCTCAGAAGAAACCAACCCTGCTGACACCTTGATCTTAAACTTCTAGCCTCTGCAATAGTGAGAAAATAAATTTCTGTTGTTTAAGCCACACAGTTGGTGGTTCTTTTTTAAGGCAGCCCAAGTGTCTTATTCAGTTCAGGCTGCTATAACAAAATACCTTAGATTGGGCAATTTTTAAACAACAGAAAGTTATTTTTCACAATTCTGGAGCTGGGAAGTCCAAGATCAAAGCTCCAGCAAAGTTGATGTCTGGTGAGGGCTGCTGTCTGCTTCACCGGTGGCACCTTGTGTCACTTCGTCACGTGGTAGAAGGTGTGGAAGGGCACTCCCCTGAACTTCTTTTATAAATGGATTAATCGCATTCCTGGGGGCAGATCCCTCATGACTTAATCACTTCCCAGAAGGCCCACCTGTAATATTATCACATCAGGTATTAGCTTCCAACATATTGGAACATATTGAAATTTTAGGGAGACACCAACATTCAGATCAGAGCACCCAGTAAACTTATACAGAATTCCTTTTGATTTGCCATGCAAGTGCAGGGGTGTTTTTCCATACCCCTAACCAGTGATGCCTCCCTGAAACTCCAGTCTGGTAACACAGAATCCATATTGGGTGGAGCATGACAAGAAGGCCCACCCAACTCTGGGCCTTGAGAACAGAGCTTTGCTTGTCTGAAAGCAGTTGCCCCCTGGCTGGTGGTGCACACATGTTTCTGGGCTCCAGAATACTGCACATCTGAACAGCTGGAATCCAAGTCTGACCCATGTTGGTCCTGTACTTTTCCTAAGTGCTTGCTAGTTTTTCTGTCTTCAAAGTTAAGAATGAAGGCCCGACGCAGTGGCTCACACCTGTAATTCTAGCACTTTGGAAGGCCAAGACAGGTGGATCACGGGAGGTTAGGAGTTCAAGACCAGCCTGGCCAACATGGTGAAACCCCATCTCTACTAAAAATACAAAAGTTAGGTGGGTGTGGTGATGTGTACCTGTAATCCAAACTACTCGGGAGGCTGAGGCAGAAGAATCGCTTGAACCTGGGTGGCAGAGGTTGAAGTAAACAGAGATCGCCCCATTGCACTCCAGCCTGGGCAACAGAGTGAGACTCTGTCTCAAAAATAAATTAAATAAGCAAATAAAGTAAGAATGGAGGTATATGTGTGTGTGTGTTGGGTAAGAGGGAATCTAGCTATAAAAGCCCTATAGCTAATCTTTATACTAATTAATTAATATTTACTACTACTTAGAACTACAGTTACTATTTACATAGTATGCAGCCATAGCTGATTATTAAAATTTTAAAATAACTTCACAGTTGATTATAAATAGCATCACCCCCTTCCTCACCCAATGCCTCTCTGCAAACTCCCCACAGCCCAGCTGCTAATGGGTTAATGCTGGTGCTGAAGTGTTCTCCAGAACCTGCTCCAGCATAATCTTAACCTCCAATCTGCAAAGAAGGAGCTTCTCTGCCCTTACTGGTTGTTACATGTTTTTAGAGTTCATCCCTGTTTGGTATGCTCCCAGCACTGCCCTCTCAATTCCTTATGCTACATTATCTCACAGCAACCTGGAAAAATACACTATGAGTATTTCCTTTTACCTATAAAGAAACTGTGGCTCAGAGTAGCTAGAAAGAGGTAGAGTTCTTAACCACTGCTCCCTATTTTCCAGCTCCCTATTTTCCCCCTGAAATTGGTATGTGAGAATTCCTTTAGCCTCAGAAGAGCAGCCAAGAAGAGTTGAGAGGCTACAGCCCCAGAGTGCAGGGAAGGCTGAGTACTCTCAGGCCTCTCCTTTTCTCCAGGTAAGATCTCCCCACACCAGCCGGGTGCAGTAGCTCACACTTGTAATCCCAGCACGTTGGGAGGCCAAGGCGGGTGGATCACTTGAGGCCAGGAGTTTAAGACAAGCCTGGCCAACAGTGAAACCCTGTCTCTACTAAAAATACACAAATTAGCCAGGTTTGGTGGGACATACCTGTAATCCCAGCTACTGGGGAGGCTGAGGCAGGAGGATCGCTTGAACCTAGGAGGCAGAGGTTGCAGTGAGCAGAGTTTGCACCACTGTACTCCAACCTGGGCAACAGAGTGAGGCTTTGTCTCAAAAAAAAAGCTCTCCCCATACTGAGACAGGTCCCAGGTCACAGTAAAAACAAACGACAAAGAGTCCTGAAGGCAAATGAGTTTTCTTTTCTTTTCTTTTTCTTTTTCTTTTTTTTTTGAGATGGAGTCTCGCTCTGTCACCCAGGCTGGAGTGCAGTGGCATGATCTTGGCTCACACTGCAACCTCCGCTTCCCAGGTTCAAGCAATTTTCCTGCCTCAGCCTCCTGAGTAGCTGGAATTACAGGCACGCACCACCACGCCCAGCTAATTTTTGTATTTTTAGTAGAGATGGGGTTTCACCATGTTGGTCAGGCTGGTCTCGAACTCCTGACTTTGTGATCTGCCCACCTCAGCCTCCCAAGGCAAACAGTTTTCAAAGTTGCACAATGGTTCTGAGCTCCTCATTGCAGGAATTATGGGAACTCAAGAGGACCCCTCACTGTCATCGTTGTTCCCCTCGGAGGGCACAGCAGTACTGAGAAGTGGGGCATGACCCACTTTAACCTTTGAAAACCATGGCAAAAGTCTGCATCACTGTCTGCTGGAACACCCGGACACTCTTGTGGCTCCCATCCAGGCCCTGAGAGTTTTGTTGTAGGAACCCTACAGGCAAGTCCCTAACAATGCTCTGCCAACTTAGTGGACACTCACCTAGACTGTGCGTGCAGGGAGGCCCACTTCCTTTCACACTTGCCCTGCCCCCTGATTTCCTGGTGACCTTCTAACTTTGCTTGGGCCTTTCCCATGGCACTTAACCCCTGTGTGACCTGAAGACTCTATAACCCTAAAAACCAGTCCTGCTAACCAGCTGGCCTGGGTACAATAGCACTTGGAAAGCAAAGTCATGGGACTGAAACCAGAAGAAAACCTATTCATTAGAGGAGCAGCCGGCAGCTGGAAAACAGAAGGAGAGAGAAAGGAAGGCCAGTTCCTACCTCCTACAGGACTGATTAACCAGGGATTTCAGAGCCAGTCACTCAGCCTGCCTAAGGCCCCCTAGGCCCCTCTCCTAATGAAGGCGGCGATGCTTATCATATCTCCCACATCCTTCCCAGCAGGGATCAGAAGGGCAATCCCGCTGACAGGAGCTTTGAGATGGAAAGCAGTGGAGGGAGTGCAGGGGTGGGGCGGGGGTGGGACCCAGGCTCTGACTTTGGCAGTCAAGAGTATTCTTCGTCTAATTCCTCTCTCCAATTAAACATCAAAGAAATAGTTCCAAGGGCATGTGTTATTATTAAAGAATTTTATCCTTTGAAAAAATTTACAAGTAATATATTTTCACTGAAGAAAAAAATAGAAAATAAAAAGATGACAGAAAAGTCACCTATAACTAGGAGCCACTTTCAACATTTAGAAATCATATGCTTTTCACACACAAAGAAAACAAGATGATACTGTACATCTGCACAACAAAAGATCTTGAAACCAAGCACAATGACTTAGGCCTGTCGTCCCAGCTACTCAGGAGGCTGAGATGGGGGGATCACTTGAGCCCAGGAGTGCCACGATTGTGTCACTGCACTCCAGCCTCGGTGACAGAGTGAGATTCTGTCTCTAAAAACAGAACAACAACAATAGATCATGAACATTGTTCCATGTCATATATCTACTTCCGCCACACCCTTCTTAATGACTGCAGTATATTACATCGTGTATTTAGAAGGTGGGAGTCAGTCAATCCCCTACTGTTATGTGTTTAGATTGTTTGTGAGGGATTTTAAATTATTTTATGAAGGGACAGACTGAGACTAAAGGAGATGATATCCCAGCCTGTTCAATAGTCCTCTCCCCATCATCCCCACCCACTCACCCACCATCTCACCCCCCGGCTCACTCCAACCTGACTACTCTACATTTCCATCTATTATGTTCCCTTAGACTCAACCTCAGGAAGTTTCCGGATGTGTTCCTGTGTCAGCCCTGTCCATAAACGTGTTACAGGGACCACAACATCATCTCGTACTTGGGCTTCCCCCTCTTAGCCCTCAGAGACAACAGACCACAGTTGAGGCAGAACAAGTGGCTTCAGCTAGATCTTGTTTCCAGCATCATGTACTTTATTAGTGGAAGGTGACTTCCCAATTAACACTGTTGGCACCACACACAGACATACACACAAAACACACACCCATTAGTGTCCTGGTGGATGAGACAAGGGGCCCTCAAACTGGCTTGCAGGAAGTTAAAACACTCCTGCAGTGAGAGTGGGCTGAGGCAGGGTTGGGAAGGAAGAGATGAGAAGAGATCCAAATAGATGAACACACACACATACACATACACACATGCATACATGCACACATATATACATGCATGTACACACACACATATACACATACATACACATATACACACACATGCACGTATATACACATACGCACACATACACACGCACACACACATACACATACATACACATTCACACATATATATACATACACATATACATATACACACATACATATGCATGCACACATACACATACATGCACATACACATGCATACACACATATATACACACATTCACATTCATACATATGCATACACATACATGCATACACATATACACAGATACACACATACATACACACACATGCACATACACATGCATACATACAAATATACACATACATACACATGCATACACATACATACATAAACACATACATATACATACAAATACACGCATATACATACATAGACACACACATTCACACAGGTGTGCTCCAGAGTCTCTCCACATAGGATAGGAAAAGCTTTCATAAGGAGGCAAAAGTTGTATCTTCCACATTTCAAAGGGAGAAATACCAGGACCTATGAACTGAATACATACCCCATTTGACACTGGGTCCAGTGTCAAAGGTGTCCTGGGGGTGTTGACCCAGCACTAGACTGAAATGAAGTTGCAGATGTATATTACTACACACTTCCCATGACCTCCTCCTCCTCAGTCTCATGAAAGGGATATAACTTGAAGGCCCTTCCCTTTTCTCATTTCCTCATTGTGACGCCAAGAACACCCTTGAGACTACACTGTGCCTTTAAATGATTAAATGCATTTAATTTAAATTATACAGCTTCCAAGGTAAAAAGAAACAAGGTGCAAGGGGAGAGGTCACTCCTGCTTTCGGCAATTGAAGGGACTGACTGCCAGCCTCTCTCCTCCGCAGGGAGTGTTCCAGCAGCCACGCCCCTGACTTGCCTGCCTCATTCTCTTAATGGTACCCACCCTCTCCAAATTGCCCAGACTGGGAAACCCGAAACCATCTTTCTTTTTCCCTCATTCCTAAACATCTATTTCATTGTCAAGTTCTGTACGATTTTTCTTTTTCTTTTCTTTCTTTCTTTTTTTTTTTTTTGACAGATAGTCTTGCTCTTTTGCCCAGGCTGGAGTTTGGTGGCACAATCTCGACTCACTGCAACCTCCTCCTCCCCTGTTCAAGTGATTCTCATGGCTCAGCCTCCCGAGTAGCTGGGACTACAGGCACACGCCACCACGCCCAGCTAATTTTTGTGTTTTTAGTAGAGACGAGGTTTTACCATGTTGGCCAGTCTGGTCTTGAACTTCTGACCTCAAGTGATCCGCCCACCTCGGCCTCCCAAAATGCTGGGATTACAGGCGTGAGCCACTGCACCTGGACTTGGGTTCTTTCTTTTCAAACACTTTCCCACAATCCAGTTCCTCCCTTTCTATTTCCATAGCAACTACCCTAACTGAGGCCTTTACCTCTCACAATTGAACTGTCTCCTGTTTACACTTTCCCACCCACCTTCTCCTTAATTCCTCCTAGCCCATTCTGACCAATGGGATTCATGTCCTTGACAAATGATTTGCCTTGTTGCTCTCCTACTAGAAAACTCTCAAAGGGATCCTCTTTGCCTATCAAATAAAGGCCACTTCTTTGGCCTGGCAGGAAAAAGCCATCACACCATTTGGCTGTGTCCTGCTTTCCTATACTTTTCTCACCCTGGCTGCTTCTGTCCACCTCCCAAACATGCAAGTGATTTAGTCTTCCCTGGAATGCCCACCTGTCCCTGGAATTCTACCCCTGGAATGCCCAGCCATTCTCATCTTTACTTTTGGAATCAGAAGGACTATTCAAAGCAAATCTCCATACATCTGTTACTTATCTTGTGACCACAAGAAAGCACTTTCTCGTCTATAGCTTTGTTCTTTGTACCTTTCACTGCCCTGTATTTTATTATCTGGTTAAAGTTCTACTGGAGCCAGGCGTGATGGCTTACGCCTGTAATCCCAGAATTTTGGGAGGCCAAGGCGGGTGGATCACGAGGTCAGGAGTTTAAGACCACCCTGGTCTTAAACTGGTGAAACCCCACCTCTACTAAAAATACAAAAATTAGCAATGTGTGGTGGTGAGTGCCTGTAATCCCAGCTACTCGGGAGGCTGAGGCAGAGGATTGCCTGAACCCAGGAGGCAGAGATTGCAGTGAGCCAAGATTCCGCTTCTGCACTCCAGCCTGGGCGACAGAGCGAGACTCCATCTCAAAAGAAAAGAAAAGAAAAGTCCTATTGGATTACAATTCCTAGAACACAAAGTTTGAGTTTTGTTGGTCACTGTACTGCCTGCAGCTCTAGGAAATTCTGAATTTATGTGAGCTCCACTAAGCAATTATTTCTATCAAATACTGGCCCAGAAGCCTCAGAAATTCACTCACCTCCTGGATTCCCAGGCATGAGAGAGCAGACACTTTCCCTTGCAGAAGGAGGCTAGACTGTTGTCATACGTTGAATTATGTCCCCAGCGAAATTCTGTGTTAAAGTCTTAACCCCTAGTACCTCAGCATATGACCTCTAGAGGCCAAGGAGAAAGTTCCTTTTGCCCTCTCAAGTTTCGCTGAAAACTCAACTCATTGAAAGGCAGGTTAACTGGAGAAAAGAAATACGCATTTATTTAACATGTATGCACAGGAGTCATCAGAATGAAGACCCAAAGATGCAGGGGAAATTGTCCATTTTTATACTTAGATGAATAAAGTATGGTCAGCAGTGTAGAAATATGATTGGACATAAAGGGGATCTAATGCTAATAGACTGAGGGGGGAACCTCAGCAAGGCCTGTCTGTCTAGATTCTTCTTGGCCTCTCCAAGCCAGCATTCCTTCCTTCTGGGTGTAGGGCAGGACTCTCCCTGGAATGGGGGTCTTATGACTATAATCAAACAAGGTAGGTCAGATCATTTATTTCATTTTCTCTCTTTTTTTTGGGGGGGGACAGGGTCTCATTCTTTCGCCCAGGCTGGAGTACAGTGGCACAATCTCGGCTCACTACAACCTCCACCTGGAATTGGTTGCTTCTGAGGCCTTCATTTTGGGGTGTTGTTTTCTGAGCCCTGACATACCTTATGTGGAGATGGGATCTTTACCAAGGTAATTAGATTAAAATGAGAAGCAACCAAAGTTTTTCTCTGAATCCCATCTGTAATCCAATTTGATGTTTTTATAAAAAGGGAACACTTGGACAGAGACAGACACGGATGGAGAAAAGATGATGTAAAGACAAAAGGAAGGTTGTCTACAAGCTAAGGAGTGTGGGAGGCTACCAGAAGCTAGAGCGAGGTCTCCAATAGATGCTTCCTCACAGATCTCAGAAGGAATCAGCCCTGCCAAAGACGTGACTTTCAGACTTCTAGCCTCTAGAGCTACAAAGACAATATACTTCTGTTATTCTAAGCCACCTAGTTTGTGGTGCTTTGGTAAGGCAGCCACAGCACACTACACGGCTGGAGTCCTGAGAAGCCAGAGGGCCTCCAAAGTGAACCCCATCTCAGGGCTGGGGCCACACATCCTGGGAGGGCAGAGGTAAGGCTCTGAGATGCCCTGAGCAAAAGAATAGAGGCACTTACTGCTCCAATGAGCTCATGCTCAGCTGAGCGGAAGTGGCCAGTCAGCCACACAGGGCGTGGGTCAGTAGTTGGTCCGCCTGACACAGGCCTTTGAAGCAGTGTTTTGTTTCTGCATTTGGGCAGGGGAGGGTGGCATGGAGACAGGGGCAGGAAACTGCTGCAGGGCAGACCATTCTTCCAGGCCCCAGGTGCTTCCAGCCAGACTCTTTTAAAGAGACATGGAAGGACATCATCAAACGTGGCAGCGTAGCCAAGCTCTACCCTGGAAACGCCTCTCTAGTTACTGCTTTCCACTGAAGCTCCTGGTGCCTGCTACCTCCTCAGCAGGAGGGACCAGTGATGTGAAAATCCTCTTCCTCCTAACTCAAAGGAGCATTTCCTGAACCCTCCTTACTCAAATTATGTCCACCTGCCCCCTGGAGCCCCAAGAGACATGCTAATTCTATTGGGATTTATTTGATAGAATTGGATTAGCTAACAGTGTCAGGGTTCCCCATGAGCAGATAGAAAACTAAGGCAGGGCCAAGGGGCCCAGCGTCCAAGTAACAGTAACTGCCACGGTAATAGGGAACACTATGAGCCAGGCCTTGCTCTAAGGCTGTGCTGCCCAGTACGGTGACCAGTGGCCACATGTGGTTATTGGATACTTGAATGTGGCTAGTCCAAATTGAGTTATGTAGTAAATGTAAAAATACACACTTAGTATGAAAGACTTAGTATGAAAGATATAAAAATATCATTAATGATTTTTAGCTTTTATTTTAGGTTTGGAGGTACGTGTGCAGGTTTGTTATATAGGTAAATCCGTGTCATGGGGATTTGTTGTACAGATTATTTTGTCACCCAGGTATTAATCCCAGTACCCAATAGTTATTTTTTTCTGCTCCTTTCCCTCCTCCCACCCTTCACTCTCAAGTAGGCACCATTGTCTGTTGTTCCCTTCTTTGTGTCCATGAGTTCTCATCATTTAGCTCCCACTTATAAGTGAGAATATTCGGTATTTGGTTTTCTGTTCCTGCATTAGTTTCCTAAGGATTATGGCCTCCAGCTCCATCCATGTTCCCGCAGGAGACATGATCTTGTTATTTTTTTGTGGCTGCATAGTATTCCATGGGATCTGTGTACCACACTTTCTTTATCCGGTCTATCATTGATGGGCATTTAGGTTGATTCCATGTATTGCTATTGTGAATAGTGCTGCAAATTCTCATTAATATTTTAGAAATATTGATTACATGTTAAATGGATACTATTTATATTGTGTTAGGTTATATTATTAAAATTAATTTTACTTTTCTTTTTACCTCTTACAGTATAGTAGCCACTAGAACGTTTTAAACTTTAAGTTACATGTCTGACATTTATACTTCTCTTGGAAATGTCAGGGAGCAAAAACTTTCCCTCAACCCACTTAACTTTAATCACTGGGAGCCTGCAAATTAAACTGACAAGCTGGGTGTGACGGCTCATGCCTATAATCCCAGCACTTTGTGAGGCTGAGGCAGGAGGATTGCTTGAGCTCAGGAGTTCAAGACCAGTCTGTGCAACATGGTAAGATCCCATCTATACACACACACGCACACAATTAGCTGAGGAAAAAAAAAAAACAATTGGCATGGTGGTGGTGGGAGGATTGCTTGAGCCCAGGAGGTAGAGGCTGCAGTAAGCAGTGATCATGCCACTGCACTCCAGCTTGGGTGACAGAGCAAGATCCCGTCTCAAAAATAAATAAATAAATAAATAAACAAACAAGCAAACTGACAAAAGATAGATTACCAAGAGGAAAAAATATATATTTAATTACTTGCTTATGCAAAGGAGTTCACAAAGAACTGTGACTCAAAGAGGCCAATAGAATTTTGGGGCTTATATATTACCATCTAACAGGGGATAGGGAGAGGCAGATGGACACTTTTGAGAGAACAAATGACTTCTTAGAAAGTGGGTGAGGGACAGCACTTAGGGAAAACTAATTACTCTTTGGAAAGATACATGGACCCTTAGCAACATCGATGGAAGATATGATACTTTTGTGACAAATGTCTGCTTGGGTATGGTGCCAACCTTCTTCTTTGCCTAGCAAAGATTAGGGGAGGCGATTTACAACAATTGAGTTCTTTGGGGAGGCTCTGTTTTCAGGCAGATAAGGGATTTTAGAAACTCAAATGCCTTCAGCTCAAAATAATTCTTAAGCCACAGTGGTTTATCCTAGACCATTTTGGGTGGCCGTATTCCAGGCACAGCATCTGAACTCTTAGTGCAACCTGCAGGGTGATGTTATTCTTATTTCTATTTTAGAGACAGCACTCAGTCCTTAGAGGTTAAGAAACTTGCCCAAGGTCACACAGCTGATAAAAAGAGAAAACCAAGGGAATGTAAAAGTAGCAGCAGAGAAATGTGTAAGATGGTGAGCAATGAGGGTGGCTTGGAGCAGGGTGTAGCAATGAGATAGAAAAAGATGAGGTTTGACATATATTTTTTAGGTGGAAGTACTTGTGGTGGTATGTGTGAGGAGCAGGGAGGATGAGGGGGAAAGAATGATTCCAGGTGTCTCGATGAAGGCATGGGAGCCTTTGGTTCTGTGCTCAGACCTGAGCTGCCCAGTGAAAGAGGCACAGATGCAGTGTTCACAGCCTAAATGTTCTGTTTACTGACTCCATTATCTGGAAGTTCTGTCACCTCTTGGTACTTAATTACCTTGGGAATAATAGAGCCTCTCCTAACAAGTGTTGTAATGAAAAAGAAATAGGCTAATGTATGTAAAAATCCTACATACATGTTTGTTAATTGTTTTAAAAGAGACAGTGCTTTCAGAGGATCCAGAAACATTCCTGGCCTCACCTCTCTCTTTCATTTCTCAAGCTCCTGAATCAATGATTAGCTCTCAGGCCAGCTCCCCTGGAAAGCGGATCAAAGGGAGAGTAAACAGAATGGTTTATCTCTCCCAAGGAGGCTGCCTCATTAGGGTCACAGCCCCTCTGCCACCGGAAAGCCTGGATCTGGGCCAGGGCCACAAAGGCTAACAAACTCCCTTCATGTCGGCAGACAGCAAAGAGTTGGGGTCCATCTGGGCCCCTCTCCCCAACCCTCTAGGGGCAGGATCCCACCCACAGAACCCCCAGGCGCACAGCTGCATATCCTCAGGGGAAAGCGCCCCTCCCCTGCCACCTTACTGATAGTCTTCACTTCCCCAAGACAGAACTTTTCCAATCCTGTGCAATGCCTGAGTGGTACATTGTATTCTGTGAGAATAGCGCCCCCACCCCCAGAGTTGTACAACAAGACCTCCATGAATCAAAGCCAATGGCTGGCTGCTTCCTCTAGCCCTGCATAGCCCAGGCACATCTGAAAGGAGTGAGAAGTGTTTTGAGGGCTCTCCCTGTCTCTTCCTGCACCTCTTTCTTGTGATCCCAGGTAGCACCTGCTCTGAATCTTGCTCTTCCTCAGTTGCAGTCCCAGGCAGAAGGAGATCAGAGTCGAATGAGTGGTCCTTCTGCCATCCTGCCCTGACCTCCACCTTGCCACTCTCATTAGACTGGGCATTCCTGGTATGTGGTGCTCAATGTTTGTTGAATGAATGAATAAGTAAGACTCTGCTAAAATCTCTGCCAATAATAACCACAGAGATAGTTACATTATTTTAATGGAAGTTTCTTTAAAACCAAGACGATTACAAGAACCAAAGGATTGACAACTCTACCGATGGCATGCCTAGAAGAGACCCTAGAGAAAGGAACCTTTCCAGTCCTTTTCAGATGATGCCAAGCAGGCAACCGCCTCCCCCAGATGCTTGCGCCAGCCGCCTGTGGAAGGTTCGGGTAGCCTGGACTGCAGCTCTTCTAGGCAGCTTTCCAGTTGTATTCCCTGGCATAATTGTTAGGTATCTGGAGCCTATAACTTCAACACCTAGGTCTTAAGAAACATGTGGCCAGGCACAGTGGCTCATGCCTGTAATCCCAACCCTTTGGGAGGCCAAGATAGGAGGATCACTTAAGGCCAAGAGTTTGAGACCAGCCTGGAGAACATAGTGAGACCCTATCTCTATAAAAAAATTAGAGGCTGGGAGTAGTGGCTTACACCTGTAATCCCAGCACTTTGGGAGGCCGAGGCGGGCAGATCACCTGAGGTCAAGAGTTCGAGACCAGCCTGACCAACATAGAGAAACCCCATCTCTACTAAAAATA
>NW_012121154.1:12401523-12473433 GCF_000951035.1 Colobus angolensis palliatus
AGATGGAGTCTTGCTCTGTCGCCCAGGCTGGAGTGCAGTGGCACCATCTCGGCTCACTGCAACCTCTGCCTCCCAGGTTCAAGCCGATTCTCCTGCCTCAGCCTCCCGAGTAGCTGGGATTACAGGTGTGTGCCACCACAGCCAGCTGATATTTGTATTTTTAGCAGAGACAGGTTTCACCGTGTTGGCTAGGCTGGTCCTGAACTCCTGACCTCAGGTGATCCACCCACCTCGGCCTCCCAAAGTGCTGAGATTATAGGTGTGAGCCACCATGCTGGGCCCATGGTGCAAAATTTAAGGGGCCGCCAAAAAACTCAGTAAACAAGATACATACTTTAGTGCAGTTCTTTTAAAATTTTTGATATTTTGTTCATCATGGATAATTTTGTATTAATTTTATTTTTTAAATGATTGCCTTTTTTGTTTATCATGGTTACTGAGTTTTTGGCACCCACTGGACTTTGTACGCTGATCCGGTACCTCCTTCATTTCAGTCTAGTCTCGGTTTCTAAAGAGCAGAGTGCACTCATCTCAGCTCCGATCTCTAACCAGTACTGGCTTGTGAGAACTGGCTTGAAGAAGATTGATAGGTTGATGATTGGGCTGGAGCATAGAGTAGCTGGAGATCCCGTCTACCTCCTTCAGAAAGCCACAAAAACAGATAGGCAGGGGGCCAAGTCTATTGTTCCAAAGTTTCCACAGGCCTTGAACGGCCCTTGGGCTTTGCGGTCTGGTGATCAGAGCCGTAAAGGTTTCTAAACAATCAGAGGCCTTTGATATGGTTGCCAACACCCACATTTTCCATTCTGGGAACAATGCCATCAAGGGCCACAGCCTCAGTCCCCCACCTAAGTGAGGAAGTGTCAGCTGGTTGCTGGTGGGAGCAGGTCCTGTGAGGGCAAGGGTCAGAAGGACAGAGGAGTCCTCTTAACCTGGCTGCTCGCCTTTTCCCTCTGGTCGCCTCACCCTTTTGCGTGTTCAAAACCTGTGCTCATCTTATCTCGCCCATTCCTCTTGGCTAAAGCCAGCACACATCCTGTTCCTCTCAATGGGAGAGCTATCCTGGCAATTGCATTTAAAGGTTTTCTTGCGTTGGTTCAGAATTTGTCCTGGCTCTGCCCTTATTTCCTGATCCCAGTGTAGTTTCTTTATTCAGGTGTACAAAAGAGTGAGCTATTTTGTTATGGAGGCAGAGAGAAACAACCTCAGGTTCCCCTAACAATGCCTTTAGAACTCTCTTCTGAATAACTGGGGCATCAAATTCATCAACAAAATCCCTTTGGGAGATAAACCATCTGGGGACCCCCTTGAAGGTAGGTATCTGGGCTAATTTGACTGCTATTTTGCAGGAATGCAGGTGGGCAAAAGATAGTTTCCACTAGGGCAGAATGTTTTTTCCACTTTCTGTTCTTTGTTATTTTGCTCGCTTCCGGTGTGAAACCACTGAATTTCAGAATTAGATGAAACTTATAGTAAAGGCCTGCCACAAGGTCTTTGTCAACCCCATATCCTGGTGACCAAACTAGATTTCATGATGTCAATCATTTCAAAAACACAGGCTCTTCCAACAGTGTCAGCAAGCAGAAATCCTGTTCACAAACACTGTTCTAAATCGGTCTCTCTTTTTTTTTGAGATAGAGTCTCACTCTGTCACCCAGGCTGGAGTGCAGTGGCACAATCTTGGCTCACTGTAACCTCCACCTCTCAGGTTCAAGCGATTCTCCTGCCTCAGCCTCCCAAGTAGCTGGGATTACAGGTGCCTGCCACCACACCCGACTAATTTTAGCAGAGACGGTGTTTCCCCTGTTGCCCAGGCTGGTCTCAAACTCCTGACCTCAGGTGATCTGCCCACCTCGGCCTCCCGAAGTGTTGGGATTACAGGTATGAGCCACTGCACCTGGCCAAATCAGTCTCTTAATATTGAGTCTGAATCTCTTGAGATTTTAGCCCCTTAATGCTGACCTAATGGAGATGTGCTTCTTTTTTTTTTCTATGAAAGTATTCAATTCAACTCCCACAACTCCCCAGGAATGATTGGGGTTTCTTTTCCCCTCCCCTCGTGTGGCCTTGTGAAGAAGCCAGGAAGTACTGCGAGCGGCAGGGCCTGGGGGAGCCCCTGTGGCCGACAGGAGGAGATCAGCCTTCATGGCACTCTCAGAAACGGAAGTGTGGGCGTGTGTTATGTTGCTGCAGCAACCAAAGGCAACCAAGCAGCAAACCTCAGATGACTGAGCCCAGCCCATTCAACGAGGGGGAGTTTCAGGTGGCATGTGTTCCCCAGGGACTGGGCCTAGCTCAGTCGGGAAAAGTCAGCATCCAAAAGTCCTCAATGACGCAGAGGAAGCCAGGAGAAAACAGTCAATGGCTAGTCATCACTGATTTGTGGTCACAGGCGTTAGAACAGGAAAGATCTGCACAGATCAGCCCGTCTGACCCCTCGCTTTCCTGATAAAGGAACTAAAGTCCGGAAAGCACTTGCTCAGAGTCCTACTGCCAGTGGCTGTCAAAGCTAGAACCACCACCCTCATTGCCTTCTGTATACATAGCTTTAACAGTTTGCAAACACTCTTATATGCTTTAATTTCATCTGATCCTGGACTGAGAGCAAATATTTGTATTTCAACCAAAAGGCCAAATGCTCAGTTTCCTCAGCTGAGAGGGTAATAAGAGTACTTTTCTAATGGAATTCTTTTTTCTAATTTTCTGTATTTTTAGTAGAGACAGGGTCTCACTATGTTCCCCAGGATGGTCTCGAATTCCTGGCCTCAAGAGATCCTCCGAACTACACCTCTCAAAGTGCTAGGAATACAGGCATGAGCCATTGCTCCCTGTCCTCTAATGGAATTTTTGTTAGGATTAAATGAGTTAATAGTTTGGAGATCCAAGACAACATAATAGAGGAAACCTCTCTTCCCTTCCCAAGTTCTGAGTAATTAAGAGCTGGGCAAGGAGAAATAAAAACAAATGGGATTGGCCGGGAGCAGTGGCTCACTCCTGTAATCCCAGCACTTTGGGAGGCCAAGGCAGGCAGATCACTTGAGGTCAGGAATTCAAGACCAGCCTGGACAACATGGAGAAACCCTGTCTCTACTGAAAATACAAAAATTAGTTGGGTGTGGTGGTGCACACCTGTAATCCCAGCTACTTGGAAGGCTGAGGCAGTAGAATTGCTTAAACCCAGGAAGCAGAGCTTGCAGTGAACTGAGATCGCCCCACTGCACTCCAGCCTGGGCAAGAGCCGTCTAAAAAAAAAAAAAAAAAAGCAAATGGGATCAAAATATCAACTTTATCACTGATACATTTTATATAGGAGTCCATAGCTTACATTTGTGGGTGAGTGAATGCCAGAATTAGGCAGGGTACCCATGCAGGCTCAGGCATGCCTCCCAGTTGGAAACTGTCCCTGTAAACAGTGGAGCCTGGGAGAGCAGAGCCTAAAGCATGCTCTGGAGGAGGATGGCTGCCAAGAGGACAGAGATGGGCTGAGCTATGCATCTCCAGTTCCTCCCCAGGCTCACCATTGAGAAGTTGCTCCTCTTTCTGTACCACCCTCTTTGCCACCACCATCACCCTCCTGGGCAGGAGTGAGTCAAAGAGCAGGGAGACAGGTCGGAAATCTCATGCCAGAGAAGCTTCTTCCACATGGAAGGAAACATAAGGGATGAGGAAGAACCTTTTTCCCTTCTAATAAATACATGTAAAGCACTTAGTACCTGGCGCAATAGTAAATGCTCAATAGAAGTTAGTGATTATGGGCTGGGCACAGTGGCTCACGTCTGCAATGCCAGCACTGTGGGAGGCCAATATGGGAGGATCACCTGAGGTCAGAAGTTTGAGACCAGCATGACCAACATGGCAAAATCCCATCTCTACTAAAAATACAAAAATTAGCTAGGCATGGTGGTGGGCACTGTAATCCCAGTTTCTCTAGAGGCTGAGGCAGGGGAATCACTTGAACCTGGGGGGTGGAGGTTGCAGTGAGCCGAGATTGTGCCACTGCACTCCAACCTGGGCAACAGAGACTCCGTCTCAAAAAAAAAAAAAAGAAAAAAGAAGTTAGTGATTACTATTAATACTTGAGCTATAGTTTATTCATCATGCCAGAGACTTCTGTACCTCCCTTGATGTGACTTCTCTAATCATGTCTGCTCTTATTAGATGTGTGACCTCAGGAATTTTACTGACCCTCTCTAAGCCTCAGTGTTCTCCTCTATACAATGGCTATCATGATGGTACTTATAATTGGGAAGACTACATGATTTAGTGTAAAGGGCTTAACCTGGATGCCTTAGTGGAACCTAGTTAATATTTAATAAATGGTGACTATTGTTTGTTATAAAAGAACTTGGGAGTCCAGCACAAAATAAATGCAAAATTTGCAATCATGAAACATGATTTATTCAGAACAGGCATGTCGGCTGGGCACGGAGGCTTATGCTTGTAATCTCAGCACTTCGGGAGACCAAGGTGAGTGGATTGCTTGAGGCCAGGAGTTTGAAGCCAGCCTGGAAAACATGATGAAACCCTGTCTCTACCAAAAATACAAAAATTAGCTGGGTGTGGTGGTGTGTACCTGTAATTCCAGCTACTCTGGAGGGTGAGGCATGAGAATCGCTTAAACCCAGGAGGCGGAGCTTGCAGTGAGCCGAGATCATGCCACTGCACTCCAGCTTGGGCGACAGAGCAAGACCCTGTCTCAGGAAAAAAAAAAAAAAAGATTATCAGAATTAGAGCAATTGGTTCCTTTGGAGACACAATCTAGATACCGAGGTTTTATGCCCAATTTTGCCCCTGAGAATGAAGCACCAGGAGTATTGCAAAATCATCTGGGCCTTTTCCCATCACTTTCCATAAAATGAGGAGAAACTCACAGTCTAGTGTTCACCTTGGGAAGATGGTGGTATTTTGGTATTTTTGAGGCTGTGAGGTCTTTGGGAAAGAATATCTAAGTGGTCTTTCATGTGTTGAACAAAAATGGCGGCCTCAGCCAATCACAGACACTAAGAGCCACTGTCTGAGCTGCAGGAGGATGGATACTGGTTTTGTCTCACCCACTGCTTCGTCTTCAGCAGCTGGCACAACATGTGGTACATAGTACACATTTATAAAATATTTGTTGAATACGTAAGTGAATGGAGCAGGTGCCTCAACTCACAGCAATGGTAAGATGCTGCCTAAGGAGATGTAGTCTCACTTCTTTTGTAGATCTAGGTAGGGCAAATCTATGGAATACGAAACTAGAGGTATTTATATAATCGTTGACTGGCCTTCTTGGTGGAGGTTGGAGGTGGACCACAGGTTGCTGAATAGTAACCCACAGAAACGTCGATTGTTGCTTTTTTTTTTTTTTTTTTTTGAGGCGGAGTCTCACTCTGTCGCCTGGGCTGGAGTGCAGTGGCCGGATCTCAGCTCACTGCAAGCTCCGCCTCCCGGGTTTACACCATTCTCCTGCCTCAGCCTCCCGAGTAGCTGGGACTACAGGCGCCCGCCACCTCGCCCGGCTAGTTTTTTTTTTTTGTATTTTTTAGTAGAGACGGGGTTTCACCGTGTTAGCCAGGATGGTCTCGATCTCCTGACCTCGTGATCCACCCGTCTTGGCCTCCCAAAGTGCTGGGATTACAGGCTTGAGCCACTGCGCCCGGCCGCTTTTTTTTTTTTTTCTTCTTCAAAAGCCCCTCGATGCCTGTTATTTTGAATATGGGAGCTCGAGTTATTCATACTCTATTTCTCCTGCAAAGTGAGATAAGAAAAAATGAAAAATGTAATACCTTAACAATCAGGATAAGTTATAAAAATAGCCCACTTTGAGACAAGGGTAGATGTAGACCCTGGCAGATTAATCAGATTTCATCCTAAAGTCTCAGACATGCAAGAACACTACATGCACACTTTATGTAATAGCAAAAGATTAGAAAAAATGCAAATGTCCACTTATAGAGGACATAGAGGACATCTACACAAGAAATATTGTGCAGCTTAAAAAGGAATGAGTAGGTCCGTGTATTAATATGACCTATGGTGTATATTAAGTGAAAAAACCAAAGTGCAGAATGGTGTATAGAGTATGCTATCTAAGAAGGAGAAATACAACTACATATATGTATATACCTTTTTAAAAAACCTGGAGGCCAGGCATGGTAGCTCACGCCTGTAATCCCAGCACTTTGGGAGGCTGAGGTGGGCGGATCACCTGATGTCAGGAGTTCAAGACCAGCCTGGCCAACATGGCAAGACCCCATCTCTACTAAAAATACAAAAATTAGCGAGGCTTGGTGTTGGGCACCTGTAATCCCAGCTACTATGGGAGACTGAGGCATGAGAATCTCTCGAACCTGGGAGGTGGAGGTTGCAGTGAGCTGAGATTGTGGTAGGTGACAGAGTGAGACTCTGTCTCAAAAAATAAATAAATATATATTTTAAAAGTGGTTATAAGTCAAACCCCAGTAAAAATTGTTATCTAGGAGATGAGGGAAGAGAGTAGCAGGGAGAAAAATGGAAGCTAGACTTGTCTTCCCTGAATGTGCCTCATTTTGTAGGTTTAACATTGGAATCATGGATATGTTTGTTTGTTTGTTTTTTGAGAGTCTTGCTCTGTTGCCCAGGCTGGAGTGCAATGGTGCAATCTCAGCTCACTGCAACCTCTACCTCCCTGGTTCAACCAATTCTCCTGCCTCAGCCTCCCGAGTAGCTGGGACTACAGGTGCGTGCCACCATGCCCGGCTAATTTTTTGTATTTTTAGTAGAGACGGGGTTTCACCATGTTAGGCAGGATGGTCTCAATTTCCTGACCTCATGATCCACCCGCCTCGGCCTCCCAAAGTGCTGGGATTACAGGCAAGAGCCACTGCGCCTGGCTGGATATGTTTTACATAATTATAAAACAAAATTTAATAAAGATGGACTGGGCACAGTGGCTCACGCCTATAATCTCAATACTTTGGGAGGCCGAGGCGGGTGGATCGCTTGAGCCCGGGAGCTCAAGACCAGCCTGGGCAAGATGGTGAAACCCCGTCTCTACAAAAAAATAAAAAATTTAACTGGGTGTAGTGGCAGGTACCTGTACTCCCAGCTACTTGGGAAGCTGAAGTGAGGCTAGGAGGCAAGGGTTGCAGAGGTGGCTCCATTGCACTCCACCCTGGGCAACAGTTCATTTATTACAAATAAATTGTAATAAAGATAGGGGCAAAAAATAAATTCCTAAAAACTGAATGCAATTGAAACAAATAAATGTAATTGTGTATTGAATTAGTGATTTAATTTTACAGAGAGGAATTATTTTAAGTAACTTTAAAATACAGTAAGCTGACTATCTCTACTGTAATATAGCCGAAAGATGAACAGAAACAGTATATTAGTTTGCTGGGGCTGCCATAAGAAGCACCACACACTTGGTGGCTCAAACAACAGAAATTGGCTTCTGTACGGTTCCAGAGGTTAGGTGTCCAAGGTCAAGCTTTGGGCAGTATTGGTTTCTTCTGATACCCATCTCCTCAGCATGTAGATGACTGCCTTCTCCCTGTGTCTTCACATGGTCTTCCCTCTGTGCATAAGGGAAGTGTCCTCATCTCTTCTTATAAAGACACTAGTCAGCTCACACCTGGAATCCCAGCACTTTGGGAAGGCGAGGTGGGTGGATCACAAATTCAAGAGATTGAGATCATCCTGCCCAACATGGTGAAACCCTGTCTCTACTAAAAATACAAAAATTAGCCAGGCATGATGGTGCATATCTGTAGTCCCAGATACTCAGGAGGCTGAGGCAGGAGAATTGCTTGAACCCAGGAGGTGGAGGTTGCAATGAGCAACAGAGCAAGACTCCATCTCAAAAAAAAAAGAAAAAAGACAGTAGTCATGTTGAATTAGAGCCTACCATAGAGAGCTCATTTAACCTTCATTATGTCTTTGAAGATCCTATCTCCAAATACAGTCACATTCTGAGATACTTCAACGTATTAATTTGGCGGGGGGCAGCAAGGGCAGGGAGGAGACACAGTTCAGCCTGTAACAAATGTCAAAGAAATCTAAAACTGCATTCTATGTTGTAGTTGTAATATTGACATTAGTGTGTGTACAGTTTGAGTTTTAGCCCCAACTAAGGTCCCAGACACCATGAAGTGTCCCGGATTCCCTTCCCAAATTCCTGACCCATAAAATTATGAGCAAAATTTAAAAGTTGCTTAAACTACTGAGTTTTTGGATAATTTGTTATGCCACAATGGTAAGCAGTGCAGCAACTCTTTTGCTCCCTCCCAAAAAAGGACCTTATTTGGGAACATGTTAAGGGAATCTGATACCACAGAAAAGTTAGAAGAAAATCAAAAAAATCTAAAATATGGAAATCTCTACAGTACAAATGATCTGGCTTTTATAACAACAACAAGGGTGCAAGATGGAAAAAGAAAGGGAATTTTTAGGTTAAAGAGATGAGAGCCATATCATACAAATGCAAATTCGGCGTATGGGCTTTATTTGGATCCTGATTCAGAAAACAAAAACAAAAATACTCTTCATGAGACAGTTGGGAAAATTTGAATACTGACTGAATGTCTGTTCATATTTATGGTTTATTATTTTAGGTTTGAGAATGTTATTGTGGTTATGTTTTTTTGTTTTGTTTTGTTTTTTAAGAGTCCCTATCTCTTTAAGAGTGCTTAGTGTAGGCCAGATGCAGTGGCTCACGCCTGTAATCCCAGCGCTTTGGGAGGCCGAGGCAGGCAGATGATGAGATCAGGAGTTCGAGACCATCCTGGCCAACACAGTGAAACCCTGTCTCTACTAAAAATACAAAAATTATCTGGGTGTGGTGGCACATGCCTGTAACCCCAGCTACTTGGGAGGCTGAGGCAGGTAAATCACTTGAACCAGGAAGTCGGAGGTTGCAGTGAGCCAAGATCGCACCATAGCACTCCAGCTTGGGTGACAGAGCAAGACTCTGTCTCAAAAAAAAGAGTGCTTAATGTTAAATTCCCAGGCTACAGAAATGGATCAGTCATGGTGCTGCCTTCTTGAAGCACGTGGTCAGTGGTGAAGAAAGCATGTACACAGATGAATCATAAGGAGAAAAAGATGTTAAGTGCCACAAAAAGAAATAGGGAGTCTGCCTAGGACAAAGTTTCAATGAAGAGTTTATTTTTGCAAAATCCATTCCTACCCAATAATGACTTAGACACTCTCCTCAGTATCTACACCTGAGCTTCCCAGAGGCTAGCATGATATAGTTTGAACTTGTGTACAGAATATGACCTTAAGCTACTTGAAAAACTCCGTGTTGTGATGGCTGCTGCTTTCCCGGGCATTATAGAGTGGGGATGACTCTTTTTTTTTTTTTTTCTTTTTTGAGACAGAGTTTCACTCTTGTTGCCCAGGCTGGAGTGCAATGGCACGATCTCGGCTCACTGCAACCTCCGCCTCCCAGGTTCAAACAATTCTCCTCCCTCAGCCTCCCGAGTAGCTGGGATTATAGGCATGCACCACCACGCCTGGCTAATTTTGTATTTTTAGTAGAGATGGGGTTTCTCCATGTTGAGGCTGGTCTCAAACTCCTGACCTCAGGTGATCCCCCCGCCTTGGCCTCCCAAAGTGCTGGGATTACAGGCGTGAGCCACTGCCCCCAGCCAACTTTATATATCTACCTAATGGCTGGTTGTATTCATCAACTTGGGCTTTCATAACAAAATACCATAGACTGGGTGGCTTAAACAATAGACATTTATTTCTTACCGTTCTGGAGGCTGGGAAGTCCAAGATCAAAGAGCCCAGTGATTTGGTTCTGGGTATGGAGTCTCTTTCTGGCTTGTAGACACCACCTTCTTGCTGTATTCTCTCTTAGTGGAGAGAGAGCACTGGTCTCTCTTCCTCTTATAAGGGGACTAATTCCAATACCACGACTCCCCCACCATGACCTCATTAAAACCAAATTATCTCCCAAAGGCTCCATTTCCAAATACAGTCACATTGGGGTTAGGGATTCAACATATGGATTTTAGGTGGACACGATTCAGTCCATAACAATGGTCTACTTTAGCGTTACTGAAAGCAATGATCCAGAGACCCCCAACTGCATCAGAATCACTTGGTGTGCTTTTTTTTTTTTTTTTTCCTGAGACAGAGTCTCGCTCTTGTCACCCAGACTGGAGTGCAATGGCATAATCTCAGCTCACTGCAACCTCTGCCTCCTGGGTTCAAGCGATTCTTCTGCCTGAGCCTCCCAAGTAGCTGGGATTACAGGTGCCTGCCCTCACACCTGGCTAATTTTTGTGTTTTTGGTAGAGATGGGGTTTCACCATGTTGGCCAGGCTGGTCTTGAACTCCTGACCTCAGGTGATCCACCCACCTTGGCCTCCCAAAGTGGTGGGATTACAGGCATGAGCCACCATGCCACCCCATCTGGTGTGTTTTTTAAAAAATATCAGTACTAGAAAATGTGTCCCAGATTCAGTAGGTTTGAGCTGAGCCCTGGCATCTGACAGCTGACTTTTTAAATAAATAGTTCCCTGGTCATTCTCTCTCTCTCTCTGTTTTTTTTTTTTTTTTTTTTTGGCAGGATCTCACCCCATCACCCAGGTTGGAGTGCAGTAGCACAATCATGGCTCACTGCAGCCTTGACCTTTCGGGCTCAGGTGATCCTCCAACCTCGGCCACCCTAGTAGCTGGGACTACCACACCTGGCTAATTTTTGTATTTTTTGTAGAGACGAGGTCTCATTATGTTGCCCTGGTTGGTCTTGAATTCTGCCTGCGGCAGCCTCCCAAAGTGCTAGGATTACAGGTGTGAGCCACCAAGCCCAGGCACTTTTTTTTTTTTTTTTTTAATTTCAACATAACACTCCTGCTCTGTTGTCCAGACTGGAGTGCAGTGGCTATTCAGTGCACTACAGCCTCTAACTCGTGGGCTGGAGCCATCCTCCCACCTACTCCCAAGTAGTTGCGACTACAGGCACATGCCACTGTGCCCAGTCCCTTGTTATTCTCTTGAGCATCTCAAGATGAGAGTCATTGAGGAATTGCTGGCCAGGACATTGCAGCAGGGAGGAGAGGGACTTCAAATAATCAAACATTTCACAAGATCCTCTAATTTCCACTTTCCAATTTTGATTTTGGGTTTATCTTGTATTTCTTTTGCTTCTGTGGTTCAAAGCCTCCGCACTCTGGGCCCTAGCATCCACCTTCTCTTTTGGGCAGATACTAATCCCTCTATTTATCATAATCTCCCATATCTGAATGTACTCACCATTCTGTAGTCATCTGAGCTAATCCAACTTGATACCTGCATTATTTTCTTTGGCTGGAGTACTTCAGAAAGCAGCATGAAGTTTTTGAAGTTTCTTCTTTTTTTTTTTCTTTCCAGTATGAGAAAATTCTTCTTCAACAAAGGACTGAAATATTTCCTTTTCTGGTCAATATATTCAACCTCATTTAACACCTTTGCATCCACCCAATAAAAAGAAAATTTCTAGATGTTCAAAGAATTACACAAATCGTTTCCTAGAATATAAACTCCCTATAAAACTGTGACATTGCTTTAGTTCATGAAAATGTGTAACACTTTCATGGTATTAATTTCTAAAAAGTTTCTGGGCCTAAGAATAGATATCAAGGTGCTACAATCAAGTATTGATAAGCTGCAAGTTGGTTTTGAAATTTGTTGGAAATTTTCTTTTTGCCCCTTGTCTGTTCTCTGCCTGCCTATTCGCTGCTCTGTGTAGCTTCCTTGCTTCAACCCACCGGCCAGCAGTGGATGAGTGCCCTCTGACCCTGTATTCTAGGTGCCATGGGGAATAGCAGGAAAGAAAAATGTACAATCATATCTTCCAGATTAAAATGCAGATGCAGGCCAGGCACAGTGGCTATCACACTTGCAATCCCAGCATTTTGGGGGGCCAAGGCAGGTGGATCACTTGAGGTCATGAGTTCAAGACCACCTTTGTCAATATGGTGAAACCCATTTCTACAAAAAAACACAAAAATTAGCCAGGCATGGTGGCAAGTGCCTGTAATCCTAGCCACTTGGGAGGCTGAGGCAGGAGAATCACTTGAACCCAGGATGGGGAGGTTGCAATGAGCTGAGATCCCTCCACTGTACTCCAGCCTGGGCAACAGAGTGAGACTCTGTCTCGAAAAAAAAAAAAAATTGAAACGCAGATGAGGAGATAAAGCTATCACAAGTGAGAGATTATAAAACAGTGTAAGGTGGTATGTACAGTGATTACCATGATCTAATTTTTTCCTCTATTAGAATCTATATTCATCTACTTGTTTATTATTGTTATTTTATTTATTTTTTCTTTTGAGACAGAGTCTCACTCTGTCTCATCCAGGCTACAGTGCGATGGTGCAATCTCGGCTCATTGCAACCTCTGCCTCCTGGGTTCAAGCGATTCTCATGCCTCAGCCTCCCAAGTAGCTGGGATTACAGGCACACACCACCAAAGCCAGCTAATTTTTGTATTTTTAGTAGAGATGGGGTTTCACCATGTTGGCCAGGCTGGTCTTGAACTCCTGACCTCAAGTGATCCACCCACCTTGGCCTCCCAAAGTGCTGGGATTACAGGCATAAGCCACCACGTCCAGCCAATTTATATTTTTATTTATATTTTTTTTTAGAGACAAATTCTCACCTGTCACCCAGGCAGTGCAGTGGACGATCTTAGCTTACTGTATCCTGGAACTCCTGGGCTCAAGTAATCCTCCTGCCTCAGCCTCCCAGTGCACTAGGATTACAGGCATGTACCACTGCACCCACCAGCGCTACTAGTTTAATTGAAAGGATTTATTTTCTTCATTCCTCTTTGACCAAGCATGCGGCTATCCCAGAAAGTAATATGGCATTTTCTCATGGGACTCTAATTGGAGTACTTTATTGAGAGAGGATATAACTTCCAAGCAGTGGCTTGGAACAAGCCACTCTCAGGGACATTCTCCACCCTTTTCGTCCCTTTTCTCTCTCACTTCAGTCATTGCTATTACATAAACTCAGTCATTCTTTCTCCTCAAGCTCAAGTTTGCTTATTTTCAGTACCTTTTTCCAATGGGCTGGCCTGTAGTGAGCTTTGTCAGACATGCAGGTCCTCATATACTCACCAAAGGATCCTTCAGTTCTTATGTTACCTTTTTTTTTGTTTTGAGACAGGGTGTTACTCTTTTGCCCTGGCTGGAGTGTAGTGGTGCGATCATGGTTCACTGCAGCCTTGATTTCCTGGGCTCAGGTGATTCTCCCAACGCATTCTCCTGAGTAGCTGGGATTACAGGTGCACACCACCATGCCCAGCTAATTTTTTTTTCTTTCGGCATTTTTGTATTTTTGGTAGAAATGGGTTTTCACCACGTTTCCCTGTCACTCCAGGACTCAAGTGATCTCCCCACCTCAGCCTCCCAAAGTGCAGGGATTATAGGCATGAGCCACCGTGCCTGGCCATGTTACATTTCTTTTAAAGCAACATTTTATAATTCTCAAACTTTGAGAAAGCAAAACCATAACCCAGCATCCAGAGAAAAGCAATTTGAAAGCTGGCTAATTAGTATTTTGTTTTAAATAGCTAGCTTGTCTTGCCATTTCGAGGCACTTAGTTTAATTTGTGGCACTTTCTTGCTTATAATTTACCAAGTAGACCATATTGTAGGATAGCAAGATTTAGACTCTTGGTCCTTGGTTCAGGCTCTGATGTTGTGATCCCCCTAAAGTGCATGTTGATTTTACACATTCTACAGCCTTCTCTTAATCAATCAAGATATGGAAACAAACAAAATGTCTATTTCATACTTATCATATCTCCCTTTGGAAGAAAATTGCAAGGTATAAGAGAATTCCCTAAGAAACATACCTTAAAAGATACAACTGGACTCCAGAAAATTTGCCACCTGGGTTGCTAGACTGAACTGTTCAACAGGCTCTCCATGTGATTCTAAATGCCTTGGCCGCCACACTCCTCTTAGGACCTCCTTTGATTGTAAGTCAAATTTACATGTAACCAGTATTTCTTTGTTACTGCTTAGCTGCTTTTCTGCTTATTCCATTAAGATGAGCAATGTGACCAGCTATCCTTGGGAAGTGAGTGCTTGGTTTGGTTATCTTGCTATCATGACAAAATCTAAACTTATTTCACCTTTATAAAAATCAGTCAGAACTGTGTATTTTGGGGGAGGTCTTGCTATGTTGCTCAGGCTGGTCTTGAACTTCTGACCTCACGTGATCCTCCCACCTTGGCATCCCAAAGTGTTGAGATTACAGGTGTACCCAGAGCCATGTATTGTATGATTCCACTTATATAAAATATCCAAAATAGGTAAATCCACAGAGACAGAAGGCAGATTAGTGGTTGGCTAGGGCCTGGGGAGTTTGGGCGGAAATGGGAACGACAGCTTTTGGGGATGAGGTTTCTTTTGGTGGTGATTAAAATGTTCTGAAGTTGTTTGTGCTGATGGTTGCACAATTTTGTGAAACCAAATAGTAAAAACCATTGAATTGTGCATTTTAAATGGATGAATTGTATGGAACGTGAATTATATCTCAATAAAGCTGTTATTTAAAAGAAAAAAGTCAGGAATTACTCAGGCGACATTGAGGAGGATGTGTACATGGCTTCTTTCCACGGAAGGAGACAAACCACTTTGTATTACTGAAGAGAAAGACTCTGGTCTCCCAGCCTTCTACTCTTACTATATACACAGTTTCTATTTTGGTCCTTTTTATAGCCTTCTTGTTATAGTTAGTGAGCAACAATTAAGTCAAAAACCACAGTGAGGCCTTGGTTACAGCTTACCCTTGTTTTCAATCAACAAAAAATATGACTAATGTCACCATGGCTCAACTCAACCACACATGTGGATTCAGGAGGCTTTGGACGTGTGCTAGGGGCTGCTGGGGCTGGCCAGCTGGAAGGACAGCGGTTAGCGGAACTTAGACTCCAGGAAGAAGATGTTGGTGAAGCCTGGGAAAACGTCTTCCGCAAGCAGTGGGTGGAAAGTCGTGGTAGAAGTAACCCTGAAGGAAAAGAGAGTTCTCTGGCTTGGCCCAAAGATACAGGCTGGAAATTAGTAAGAAGAGCAGATTTTGAGGCCAGCATTCCTCTAGCTAACTTCCAGCCCAGCGCCCCTCTTCCATCCTACCATTTCATACATGACCCCAAGGGAAGCCATATCAGGTTCCTGGAGTTGGGAGAAGAGAGACTCAGGGGGAACCTGTAAGGAAGTGACTGTGGCAGAGGCAGGGTGAGGCTGAAGAGCACCAGAACACAAGACATTTCTCCCCTGTCACTTAGTAACAAGGGCCCTGTGATGGTTAATTTTATCTGTCAGCTTGAGGGAGGCTGAGGCACAAGAATTGCTTGAGCCTGGGAGGTGGAGGTTGCAGTGAGCCAAGATTGTGCCACCGTACTCCAGCCTGGGCAACAAAGTGAGACTCCATCTCAAAAAATAAAATAAAAATAAAAATAAAATAAAATAAAAAATAAAATAATATAATATAAATAAAATAAAATAAAATAGGCCGGGCATGGTGGCTCATGCCTATAATCCCAGTACTTTGGGAGGCCGAGGTAGGGGGATCACTTGAGGTTGGGAATTTGAGACCAGCCTAGGCAACATGATGAAACCCCGTCTCCACTAAAAATACAAGTTAGCCAGGCATGGTGGCCCATGCCTGTAGTCCCAGCTACTCGGGAGGCTGAGGCAGGAGAATCGCTTGAACCCAGGGGGTGGGGGTTGCAGTGAGCCGAGATCACGCCACTGTACTCCAGCCTGGGTGACAGAGTGCGACTTTGGCAAAAAAAAATTTTTTAATAAAATTTTATTTGTTAACTTGGCTGGGCCACAATGCCCAGATACTTGGTCAAACATTATTCTGGCCCCATCCAATTGATTGAAGGCCTGAATAGAACAAAAGGCTGACACACACCCACTCCCCAACCCACACCCGAAGAGGAACTTCTGCAGCAGGCTGCCTTTGGACTTTGTCTGCAACATCAGTTCTTCAGGGTTCACTGGCAGACTGCCTTTGGTCTTGAGCTGCAGTGCTTTCCTAAGGCCTCCCTGGTAAGATTTCGAACTTGCCAAGCCTTCACAATCACATCAGCCAATTCCTTAAGATAAATATTTTTATGTGTGTATACACACACATCCTTTTGGTTCTGTTTCTCTGGGAGCCCTGCTAATATAAGCAGTATTTCTCTTTCTCCAGGATTAGCTGTTGGAACAGATTGTAAGTGCAGCTCTGACCTCACCAAAAGGAGACAGTAATACAGGGACAGGCGCTTTCTGGGTAGGAGCTGAGGCTTTAATGCAGTGACTTAGTAAAGACAGCCAATCAGACAGTCCTGTGAGAAACTCTCACAACACCTTCAACTAGATAAGGGGTACTGGGAACTCACACTTCTAGGTATGCTCATGGCCGGTGTAGCTTTGGAGGAATATGGGTTTGCTACAATTCCAGAGCACACATGAAAAAAAGCTCATCATCACTGGTCACCAGAGAAATGCAAATCAAAACCACAATGAGATACCATCTCACGCCAGTTAGGATGGAGATCATTAAAAAGTCAGGAAACAACAGGTGCTGAAGAGGATGTGCAGAAATAGGAATGCTTTTACACTGTTGGTGGGAGTGTAAATTAGTTCAACCATTGTGAAAGACCGTGTGGTGATTCCTCAAGGATCTAGAACCAGAAATACCATTTGACCCAGCAATCCCATTACTGGGTATATACCCAAAGGATTATAAATCATTCTACTATAAAGACACATGCGGCTAGGTGTTGTGGCTCACACCTGTAATCCCAGCACTTTGGGAGGCTGAGGCAGGCAGATCACGAGGTCAAGAGTTTGAGACCAGCCTGACCAACATAGTGAAACCCGGTCTCTACTAAAAATACGAAAAATTAGCTGGGCGTGGTGGCGGGTGCCTGTAGTCCCAGCTACTGGGGAGGCTGAGGCAGGAGAATGGCATGAACCCAGGAGGCGGAGCTTGCAGTGAGCCTAGATCACGCCACTGCACTCCAGCCTGGGCGACAGAGTGAGACTCCATCTCAAAAAATAAATAAAAATAAATAAATAAATAAATAAATAAAATAATGAAAATTTAAAAATGCTTCTTCCAGCCAGGCGCGGTGGCTCTTGCCTGTAATTCCAACACTTTGGGAGGCCGAGGCAGGCGGATCACCTGAGGTCAGGAGTTCGAGACCAACCTGGCCAACATGCCAAAACCCCATTTCTACTAAAAATACAAAAATTAGCAGGGCATGGTGGCAGGTGACTATAATCCCAGCTACTCAAGAGACTGAGGCAGGAGAATCGCTTGAACCCAGAACGCAGAGGTTGCTGTGAGCTGAGATCACACCACTACACTCCAGCCTGGGTGACAGAACAAGACTCTGTCTCACACACAGAGACTAAACCTCCTTCTTTCAGGGAGGTTTAGTCTCAGTCTGGTTCTCCAGGCCCAGAAGGGATCATCTCAAATTTCTGCTCCGTATGGACAGAACTAATCAAATAGATTTTGGGTAGGGACAGCAGACATTGCCACATTCAGCTTCTTGAAGCTCCTTCAGACAGTGGAAGCTGGTCCTTGAAGCTCCCCTAACAAATAACTTAGCAATTGTTGAGAGTCCTCATGGACATGGGATAATGCTTGCCAGTCAACAGGGGCTCACATTCTGAAATAAGTAACGCCAACATGATCATGCTTACTGAAAACTGTAAACTACTTTGAAATATACAGAGACATGTATTCTGAAACAAGAGTCAGCCTGATAAAAGAGGAAAAGAAAAAGGGGTCTGCTTAGTTCTTAAGAGACATGGATGGGAGTTCCCTGTAAGCAGAGTTACACAAGAAATGGTATGGAGGCAGAAAAGAGGAAGCAGGGAGCAAGGCAAGGCCAAAGTCAACTGAAACAGGAAAACTAGCCAGAAAGCACATTGCTTGCTCTTTGAAAACATTTACTTCAAGTTCTACCTTGCCCCAAAGCCTAACCCAGGCCAGGGTAGTGAGCACTTTCACCTCTGAGCCTCTGACACATGGACTGCATGTACTGCTCCTTGGCATATGGCCTGATTTTCTGAAATCATAAGCATTTCTGTGCAACCATCCTGTCACTCCAGTTAAATTTCAAGGCAGATTTTTTTTTTTTATTTGAATAGTATATCCTTAGTGTAAGAAATAGGAACCTTTTTTTTTTTGAGACGGAGTCTTGCTCTGTCACCCAGGCTGGAGTGCAATGGTGCAATCTTGGCTCACTGCAACCTCTGCCTTCTGGGTTCAAGCCATTCTCCTGCCTCAGCCTCCCGAGTAGCTGGGATTACAGGTGCCTGCTACCACAACCAGCTAAATTTTTTTTGTATTTTTGGTAGAGACGGGGTTTTGTCATGTTGGCCAGTCTGGTCTCGAACTCCTGACCTCAGGTGATCCACCCACCTCGGCCTCCCAAAGTACTGGGATTACAGGTGTGAGCCACTGCGCCCAGCCTCAGACTGTGTTTTTTAAGCACAGAAGGAATTAATACAGGGAAGTTGGTGCTCATGAAATAGTTGGAAGTACTGAAGGAACAAGCATATAGGCTGGAGCCTTCTGGAATGTCTACCTGAATGCCACAGAACAGACCCTCATTTCCCTCCCTCCAGGAGCTACAACCTCGGCCCAGATTAGTGGGCTAGAGGGTCAGGAGGCTGTCACTGGAGCTATTGAGCTCATGAACACACTGAAGTTGCTGCACTCCAGAAATGTAGAAGTTGGAATGAAGAGCCACCACTGCTGCCACCAACATGAAGCTTGACCAAGCAAGCCAAGAAAAGATGGCCAACAGCCTCTGCCTTCCTTCTGCCTTCTGCAACGCAATTGGTGAGCTGCACATCCACAACTTCAAGGGAGTCTGGGAAATGCAGTTAAGCTTTCTAGCCTCTCTAAGCTTTCAACTGTTACAGACAGGAGGAGACTGGAATAAATGCTGAGTGCCAATTTCCAACACAAGTAGTAATTATAATGGAGTGAGTGTTATCTTGCATTGGTTCAGGGGTAATCTTGTGTTGGCTCTGTTCATCCCCACCAACATCAAGGGTAGGACTTATTCTCCCTTCCTTAACCATCAGGTCACTAGGGGTGCAGGGCCTTACCTACCTTCTCAAGAGTTAATGAGCATTCCAGGATGTTGTAAGGAAGGACTGTTCATATGGAAGAGGGAGGACACAAACCCAACATTTTGCTCTGACTGTTAGCCAATAGACAATGTCCTGGCTGTTGCTTGCTGTCAGGCATAAGTCCTCACTAGACACCTACCAGAAGGCAACTAACACAATGGTCTGGCATAGGCAAAGGGGCTTACTCAAAAGTAGGCTGGCACTCAGTTCCAGCCCTCTCCTCCTGTCCCCACCACCTCTCTGTATTATCACTTCCCTTATATCTCCCCTCATGCCTCAGCCTAGAGAATATTTTTCTAACCTAGGTAAGCAGCTTTGCTGTTATTCCTGATGTTTTCTCCTAAATCTTTTACCAATTTTTTCTCTCCAGTTCACTAAGGATCTAGACCAGTGGTTTTCAAACTGCAGCCTACATCTGAGTCACCTGGAGGGCTTGTTAAAACACAGAACGTGGAGCCCAACCCCCAGAGGTGCTGATTCAGTAGGTCTGGGGTAGGGCCCAAGAATTTGCCTTTCTAAAAAGTATCCAGGTGATGCTGATGTGGTCTGGAGACCACACTTTGAGAACCACTGGCCCAGGCTTTTGAAACTGAAAAACTGTGCTTTCTGCTTGTAAGACCCATCTCCTAGATAGGAGCATAGAAAGGTTTGTCTCTTCAAATGGGGAGATGGAATAGAAGGAAAAAAATCTAGAAGAAAAAATCAAAATCAATGTATTCTAGCATTCAGGAGTGATAATATAACCCCTTTCTTATGCCTTTAATATCTGGAAGAGAGAAGCTTGAGTATTTGAAAAATCTTGCTCCTGGATGGTGCAAAATAATGTCTCATTTTCCCCTTGAGTCTTTTGTCTTTGCCAAATCTATCTTAGAGAACAAAAAGGAGCAAGTCCTTTCTCTCTGCTTTTCCTCTGTCTCCTCTTCTCTTTCCTCATGATGCTTCGGTCTCTTCTCTTACCCCTTGGCTCACCCCTCTGTCTTGATTTTTCTCACTCTGTGTTCCTACCTGTCAGTCACTTGGAGTTATCCAGTGTTCTCCCAAGTAGAGTGGCTTAAGCTACTACTTTCAGACTGTGCTGAGTGATATACATACAATGCCTCATTGACAATCCTGCAGGATGGTATTTTGCTTCTCATTTCACAGATGAGGAAACAGATGCTCAGAGAGATCACACTGCTAGGAATTGGTGAATCCAGAATTTGAGTCCAGTTTGTTTAGCTCCCAGTCCCAGGTCCTTCCCACATGTTCATGATCTTGTGTTCTTTCGCATCCCCAGCCCACAGGACAAAAACCTTGTCAGGCTCAGGGTCAGGCTCTGGCCCCAGCTGTGGGCTGAGGGGAGTGGGTGGACGTGGGGGAGGGAGCTGAAAGAACACCTGAGAGACAGCATGTAAGTGAGACATGGCTTTATTCAGCAGCCCCTTTACAGGGTCAGTGTTACATTTATATACTACATAGACAATAGTGGCTGAGAGCCAGGTGGTGAGCTTCTCTATGTTATGTCTACATGGCTATGATTATATAAGACACGGGACTGTGCGCTTGCGCCCCAATCTCACTGAGTCATTTAGGCTGTTTACCTCGACCTATGCCTGCTGCTTTATGCCTGCTCGGCTACAGCACAGCCACGTTCCTTACAGACCTTCAGATAGAGATTTGCAATGAGTGCACTAAAAGAGACTCTATTTCAGATGCCAATCTCTGGGCCAAATCTTTGTGGGATACTTCACTCATAGTAGGAACTGCAGGACCACTGCTTCCACTGGAGCATTAGAGAGAGAGAGAGAGTGTGTGTGTGTGTGTGTATGTTTTCACGTCTGCGACATTCTTTTTGAAAATGAACATGGTGGGAAATTACGGTCTCACCCCTCAAAATCTGACCAAATTCTCAGCAAACCCCAGATTATGTAGGTTGTAGGAAAGAAGCATGCTATTTTTGGCAGAAATACTCTTAGTCTGGTAGTAAATTTCTTAAAACATAAAAATGTCTTTTTAACTTCCTGTTTTTGTCCTCCTTTTGTTGATTTTTGAGCATTTCTTCCCAAGCAAGGAATTGTGTAACAAGATTTGAAAATTACCAAACTTTATTTTGTTAGTTTTCTTTGTTTCCTTTTCTATGTTTCTGTATACCTTATCTGCTTTAAACTTTAAACTCAAGGATTAAAGTGACTCTAAAGCACTTTGGAGTGATCCAGGAATCACGTGGGGCTGGATAACAGTTCCTAGAGCAAAGTGACAAGCCCTGAAAAGCTTACTGTAGGCCACTGAGTTCATACATGACTACCTGTCAGTGGGTAGATAAGCTGTGAACCTAGGAATATGGATGCCAGTGATAACTGATCCTCACTCTTCCTCCTAGACAAAGTTTCAGACACTGTATCTTTCTGGGCATCTTCAAAAATTTCCATTCCCCATTTGCCATGTGAGTCAGACTTATGCAGTAGTTAGGAGTTGTAGACCCTAGAAGTAAACAGCTTCCTCCAGATCCTGGTTCTGCCTCTTCCTAGCTGTGTGATCTTGGGCAAATTACTTAACCTCTCTAGGGCTCAATTTCCTTACCTGTAAAATGGAAATAAAGCATATTCTTCCAGGCCAGGCATGGTGGCTCATGCCTATAATCCCAGCACTTTGGGAGGCTGAGGAGGGCAGATCATGAGGTCAGGAGTTCAAGACCAGCCTGGCCAACATGGTGAAACCCCATCTCTGAAAAAACAAAAAAAAAGCAAAAATTAGCTGAGTACAATGGTGCACACCTATAGTCCCAGCTGCTCAGGAGGCTGAGGCAGGAGAATCGCTTGAACCTGGGAGGCGGAGCTTGCAGTAAGCCGAGATCTCGCCACTGCACTCCAGCCTGGGCGACAGAGTGAGACTCCATCTCAAAAAAAAAAAAAGCACGTACATTCTTCCTAGGGTTGTAGTGTGGCTCAGACAGATGCTTACTTACAGCAGTCTCTGGTGTATAGCAAATGCTCGATTAAAGTTGCTATTCTTGGCTGGGCACGGTGGCTCACTCCTGTAATCCCAGCACTTTGGGAGGCTGAGGTGGGTGGATCACCTTAAGTCAGGAGTTCAAGACCAGCCTGGCCAACATGGTGAAACCCTATCTCTACTAAAAACACACAAAAAAATTAGCCAGGCATGGTGTTGTGCGCCTGTAATGCCAGCGAGCTACTTAGGGGGCTAAGACAGGAGGCGGAGGTTGCAGTGAGCCGAGGTCGCACCGCTGCACTCCAGCCTGGGTGACAGAGCGAGACTCCGTTTCAAAAAAAAAGAAAAAAAAAAAAACAGCAAAAAAACTAAACTAAAGTTGCTATTCTTATCATGAATTTGCTTTTGTCTTGTGGTGTCAATTAGATCACAATTATGTGAATATATCTATGAACATCTTCCTGGCTTCTAGACCGGTAAATGAATTCAGAAAGTCCTGGTCCTTACCAAAGATGGGTGGTAGTAGCAATTCCTCCAACAATTTGCCCCTCATCAGCAACATGTGTCATCCTTTTAGTTAGGCCTCCTTTGCTGCTCCATGTCACAGATTAAAACACAAAGGCAAAAGTCAAAGGTTAAAATACCTAGCTTGTCTTCAAAAGGCCTGTTGTGAAATGTGGGCTTCCATGGTTCCAATCTACTCAAGGTGGCTTGGAAGCCATGAAACCTCAATCTTGACTCTGCCATTAACTAGCTGTGTGACACAGGACAAGTCATTTCACTTCTCTGAGCTTTAGATCTCAATAGTAAAATAAAAGGCTTGAGCCAGAACCCTGTGACGTGGGGCTCCCTGGATCTCGGGGAAACCTATAAACATCTCAGTGAGCTGACAGAGGTCTGCACTGAGGTATAAACTTTGATATTGTCAGCGATTTCTACTGACAGTGAAGCCAGCTGAAGTAGTAGAAGCATAAATAGCAGAGGCAGAGATGACCAGTTTTCTTTTTTTTTTCTTTTTTCTTGGGCCGGAGTCTCACTCTTGTCGCCCAGGCTGGAGTGTAATGGTGCAATCTCAGCTCACTGCAACCTCTGCCTTCTAGGTTCAAGCAATTCTTCTGCCTCACCCTCCCAAGTAACTGGGAGTACAGGCTCCTGCCACCAGGCCCAGCTAATTATTTTTTATTTTTAGTAGAGATGGGGTTTCACCACTTTGGCCAGGCTGGTCTGGAACTCCTGATCTCCAGTGATCTGCCCACCTTGGCCAGTCCCTGAAAGTGCTGGGATTACAGACGTGAACCACCGTGCCCCTGCCAGAGAAGACCAGTTTTCTAATGAATGGTGTCCAAAGGCTGGGCCCAGACCCAAGGCCTGTAGGGAGGCAACACAGCTGAAATCTGCACAGTCCCTTCGACAAACATACCATGTATGGGACAGATGAAGGGGCAAAGGAACCTTAAGAACCCTTGGCCAGTGGTTAAGAGTATTTACCTGGCATCAGCAAGATCTAGTCTAGGTTCAGCTTAAAGCTGTGCTATTTACTCTTTGCGTGATGCTGAGCAAGTCAACCTCTCCCAGCCTCAGTTTCTCCAAGTGTTGTGGTCATAATTAAATGAATTTAAGTAGTGATGTACTTAAGACAGTTCCTGAGACAGACTGAGCTCTTAACTGCCATTAATTACTGCTATCAACATGAATATTCGAGCAGCACCAGCTAATGGGAAGGAGGAGGATTCAGGATTGTGTGGGTGGGTGAGAGCAAGCGGGGAACTAACCTGGCTGGCTAGACTGGCTCTGGGAAAGGTAACCAGGTGGGCTGAGTAGATAAGGCAAGCTAGGATCTGGTTCAGTTGATTATCAGTATCTTCAGGGGGCAAAGTAAGCAGCTGGAATGATTGTGAGAGAGTCAGGATAGTAGACCAAAGTCAGGAAGGAGTCATGGCTCTTGAGCAATTGACTTAATCCAAGCAGAGCCCCAGCCAGTAGGGACTGAGGAAGGCTGGAGAGGAAAGTATATTGGCAAAGAGGAAGACAGGGTGATTGAATCTCAGCTGACGGGCTGGGTCCAGTCCTAATAAGGGAAACTGAGGCACAAGGGCATCCTAACGAACTAGGTCACTGCAAAATGGACTGCCAAATAGAGGAAGGAAGGGGAGAAGAGGCTGTGATGAAGTAGACCTCGAACTCTCAGAGCTCTGTTGTAGCCCGGGAGGTAACTACCAGCCTGCTAGGGCTGGCAGGGCCGGTGGGGCTGAGCCTTCTGAAGTTCTTTCTAGAGTAGTCATGGTCACCAGTGACTCCAGCCAGGTTATTCCTCTCTTGCACCCACCCATCCAATCAGAGGGCAAACTGCCCTGTGCCAGACCAAAGCTCCTAGCAATGTGATACTCTGGTGCCCAGGGAAGTGAGAATGGTTAGTGCAGGAGTAAGGAGTAAGCAGTATGGTGACCACTCCTTAACAGTGGCAAGAGCCTGTACTTGGAAGAAAAGGGCTTTTCTTATCTGCCTAGGACAAACCTATAATTTGTTATTGGAAGAGAGCTCCTGGGTTTGCCCCAGCTGTCTGCTCATTTTTTTGTTTTTTGTTTTTTTGTTTTTTTTGGAGACGGAGTTTCGCTCCGGTTGCCCAGGCTGGAGTGCAATATGGCGAGATCTTGGCCTATCGCAACCTCCGCCTCCCGGGTTCAAGCGATTCTTCTGCCTCAGCCTCCCAAGTAGCTGAGATTGCAGGCGCCCAGCTAATTTTTTGTATTTTTAGTAGAGATGGGGTTTCACCCTGTTGAAGGCCAGGATGGTCTCGATCTCCTGACCTCATGATCCACCCACCTCGGCCTCCCAGAATGCTGGGATTACAGGTGTGAGCCACCGTGCCTGGCCTTGTCTGCTCAGTTTTATAACAACTGCTGAAGCAAAATGAAATGGAAAGGTTGGAGTGTAAGAGTAAATAAAATAATTGGCTTGCACATTTTGTGGAGTTTCCCCAAATAGTTTACCAAATATGAAATGTTTCGGGCTCAAATGGGATTTTTTTGTTTGTTTCTTTCTTTTAATTAGAAGCGACCCTGAATATTTGACCCCTGGTATAAATTGTGTTACCAGAAGCCTGGAAGTTTGTATTTCAAATTTCCTGTCATTTTTTTATTTTTTTATGCATTTGTTTGTAGTCATTCACTAATCATTTAAGGAAAAAAAATCACTATCTGGGATGCATAGCAGTTCTAAATTTCATAGGAATTTTTTTACCTTTTCATAAGATTTTGATTTACTTTAACATCTCTTTAGGGCATAGTTCGTAATATCTACTGCTCCCTTATAAATCACTACATGATTTTGGCTTCAACTTTGTTTGAATTTATTGAGCTTTTTTCTGTTTATGTTGCCTGCGAGCCAACTGCCTACATAAAGCACTCCTCCACTTCAGTTTTGTGCTATAGGATTTCATCTACCCAAGTCTGAAACAAGTTCCCAGAGGAATTAACTCTATCTCCTTACTAACAAGATCTTTTTTTGTTTGTTTGTTTTTGAGATGGGAATCTCGCTATGTCACCAGGCTGGAGTGCAGTGGCGATCTCGGCTCAGTGCAACCTCCACCTCCTGGGTTCAAGTGATTCTCCTGTCTCAGCCTCCCGAGTAGCTGGGACTGCAGGTATGCGCCACCATTCCCGGCTAATTATTTTTTATTTTTAGTAGAGATGAGGTTTCACCATTTTGGTCAGGCTGGTCTCAAACTCCGGACTTCCAGTAATCTGCCCACCTCAGCCTCCCAAAGTGCTGGGATTACAGGCATGAGCCACCATGCATGGCAAGCAATGGCCATTTCTTTTCATTTTTTTTCTAATAGAAAGTTTCAAATAAATCTCTGGAGCCGGGAATGGTGTTGTGTGCCTGTAGTCCCAGCTACTCAAGAGGCTGAGGTGGGAGGATCACTTGAGCTCAGAAGTTTGAGGCTGAAGTGATTGTACCACTGTACTCCAGCCTGGTCACAGAGCAAGACCCTGTCTAAAAAAAAAAAAAAAAAAAAAAAAGTTTCTGGTTTGAAAAATGGAAATGGGGGAAGCTGACTTTCATCTTTATAGATTAAAACCTTTCAATGCAGGTTCTAGGCTTTGGGTTTTTGAGTTTTTGTTTTTTTTTTTAGTTCATGGTCATCATCCAATAATTAAAAAAAAAAAAACCTGTCATGCTTCTTACAGTATAAACTACATTTATTATATCTTGCAGTATAAACTATATCTGCTTCATTATATCTGTATTATTTTCTTTTTTTTTTTTTTTTTGAGACGGAGTCTCGCTCTGTGGCCCAGGCTGGAATGCAATGGCACAATCTCGGCTCACTGCAACCTCTGCCTCATGGATTCAAACGATTCTCCTGCCTCAGTCTCCTGAGTAGCTGGATTACAAGCAAGCGCTACCACCCCCGGCTAATTTTTGTATTTTTAGTAGAGACAGGGTTTTACCATGTTGGTCAGGCTGGTCTCGAACTCCTGACCTTGTGATCCACCCGCCTTGGCCTCTCAAAGTGCTGGGATTACAGGCATGAACCACCGCACCCGGCCATCTGTATTATTTTCTAACTCTCTCCTGGCACAAAAATTTCAATTCAGGCACAAAATCTGAGAAGACGGTTTAGGGACAAGGGGATAAAGATGATTCCTTTGTGGATTTCATCAAAACATGTTTTAAAAGTATTGTGCTGTTGGGCTGTTATTTGTTTTTGAGGTGGAGTCATTCTGTTGCCCAGGCTGGAGTGCAGTGGCACAACCTCGGTTCACTGCAACCTCTACCTCCCAGGTTCAAGCGATTCTCCTGCCTCAGCCTCCCAAGTAACTGAGACTACAGGCACGTACCACCACATCTGGCTAATTTTTGTATTTTTAGTAGAGACAGGGTTTCACTATGTTGGTCAGGCTAGTCTCGAACTCCTGACCTCAGGTGATCTGCCCTCCTTGGCCTCCCAAAGTGTTGGGATTATAGGCATAAGCCACTGTGCCTGGCCAGGCTGTTATTTTTGGAAGCATGATAATTATATAGGCCTAAAGTTTTATGTAAATAAGTAGAATAAGTATTTTAGCAGTTAATAGATTTAATTTCATTACCTATTAATGAAATACAGAATGTTCTCAATAGTTATTTTGGCTTCAAATTGGCTTTCTGCCTTCATGATTTCTATTATATTTAACTGGCCTAAAACCAGCTAGAAAAGACTACATTACAGCTCTAATTTATTGGTTTCAAATCTGAGCTTTTATAAAGGTCTATTTTATGGACAAATAATGTCCACCAAAATAAACTACTTAAAGCCTGGTACACTTTTTTTTTTTTTTTTTTGAGATAGGGTTTCATTCTGTCACACAGGCTGGAGTACAAGTGTCGCCATCACTGTTCACTGCAGCCTTGACCTCCCGAGCTCAAGCGATCCTCCCACCTCAACGTTTCAGGTAGTTAGGACTACAGGTATGCCACCATGCCCGGCTAATTTTTGTATTTTTTGTAGAGACCCAGGTCTCACTATGTTGCTCAGGCTGGTCTTGAATTCCTGGGCTCAAGTGATCCTCCTGCTTAGGCCTCCCAAAGTGCTGGGATTACAGGCCTGAGCCACTGTGCCTGACCTAAACATCTTGATCTCAGCATTTTTGTTAGTCTGCCTTTAGACTTTGTCATTATAGAGATTCCTTTTTGATTTTTTTTAGAAACGGCTTAGGAAGTAAATATTGGTAGATTCATTCTTGGTTGCCAAAGTCTATTTGCAGATGATTGAAAAGTAAGAATTTTCTTTTTTTTTTTGAGATGAAATCTCACTCTGTCACCAGGCTGGAGTGCAGTGGTGCGATCTTGGCTCACTGCAACCTCTGCCTCCCAGGTTTAAGCCATTCTGCTGCTTCAGCCTGCGGAGTAGCTGGGATTATGGGTGTGTACCACCATGCCCGGCTAATTTTTCTATTTTTAGTAGAAACGGGGTTTTGCCATGTTGTCCAGGCTGGTCTTGAACTCCTGAGCTTGAAGTGATCCACCCACTCTGGCCTGCCAAAGTGCTGGCACTACAGGCGCAAGCCACCATGCCTGGGCTAGAAATTTTTTTTTTCTAATTGAAGAGTAGATGTAAATTGTTTGCCTAGACTGTTTAAAAACATGTTTAAAATAGTACTTCCAGACCAATGATGAGAATGTGTCCTGAAACAGGGATTATTACTGATTTAATTCTGTGCTCCTGAAGTTTATTTTAAAAATAGCATATTATCAAGGAGATAATCCTAGACTGTGTGGGTATAGTATGTGCATTTCTATATGTATATAGTAGTCATAAAGTAATATTCTGGGCACCACAAATCTAAAAAACTTCCAAGTCATGGAATCATAGTAGAGATGTCAAAGGGAGGGAAAGGGTGAACTGAAAAAACCTGATAGTATTATTTCTTCCTGCTCAGGGTTGATAATACAGTAAAAAGAGATTTTTATTACATACAACTAGAAAGGACCAATTAGAGTGTGGAAAAAGTGTTCCTTTGCATAGTCAAATGATAGGCAGGCGAATATAATTTCACCAGAAATTACTATAGCAAGTTTCAATAAAGGACTGCAGAACAATAAGGCCTTGTTAATCCCATACTGGTCTATTCAAACAGTGTGTAATTCAAAGCAATTGCTGCTCCCTGGGCAGGAATTTACAATTGCTACATTTGAAGGGAGGATAACGTGTCATTCCAAGGGGAAATCAGGTTCTGGAAAGGGCCTCCTGGCTGCAGAACTCTATGTGTCCCCAAACAGCTCCACAGCAGGCCAAGTTAAACAAAATAACTGAGAACCACCCTGTGAAGTAAGTCTGCTTTGAATTGACCTGTATTTGCTTTGCTCTCTCCTGCCTTTTTGGTGAATGACAAAATGTCCCCAAAGCAACGAGCAAGAGGGGAAGGCAGAGAAACTCAGACCTGAATAAGCTATTGCTTAGAAAGTGACTGCCCCACTAGTGCACAGTGGCTCATGCCTATAATCCCAGCACTTTGGGAGGCCAATGCAGGCAGATCACTTGAGCTCAGGAGGTAGAGACCAGCCTAGGCAACATGGTGAAACCCTATTACTACAAAAAATGCAAAAATCAGCTGGGCATGGCGCATGCCTGTAGTCCCAGCTACTTGAGGGGTGCTGAGACAGGAGAATTGTTTGAGTCCAGGAGGTTGAGCCTGCAGTAAGCCATGTTCACACCACTGCACTCCAGCATGAGTGACAAAGTGAGACCCTGTCTCCAAAAAAAAAAGGCAAGAAAAAAGAGACTCCTCCCACTCTACTCGGCAAGGGCATACAACTTCATTCAAGAGAACTGCAGCCTATGTGTACAGACTGTATGTATATTTAATTGATAATGGTGATGAATACAGAGCACCATCCCTGAGCATAGAAACACTGGACAAGAGTCAAACATGAGTCAACTGCAAGAGGAGGCTTGAATCATAATACATTTTGAACAATTATGGTCAATAATCCTTCAGAGAACAACCCTTCAGTTTTATGTTGTCATTGTTGTGCAATTAAATGTGAACAGCTTAAAATTCCATACTTTTTAAAAACTCGGCTTTGAATTCCAATGACTGACTAATCCATGCTCCCAGGGACACCAAGCTATGTCAGTCCTCCAACAACATATTGTGAGGCCATGCTGAGCTGCTAATTCCTGTGGACTAGCTAATTAGGTAAAAAATTAAATTAAAAAGGAAAAGGCTGGGCATGGTGGCTCATGCCTGTAATCCTAGCAGTTTGGGAGGCTTAGGCAGGAGGATCGCTTGGGCCCAGGAGTTTGAGACCAGCCTGAGCAACAAAGTGAGCCCCTGTCTATACAAAAAAACAAAAAATTTAAAAAAAATTAGCATGGTGGCACACACCTGTGGTCTGAGCTACATGGGAGGCTGAGGCAGGAGTATTGCCTGAGCCCAGGAATTGAGGCTGCAGTGAGCTGTGTTTGTGCCACTGCACTCCAGCCTGGACAACAGAACAAGACCCCATCGAAAGAAAAAGGAGAGGAGAGGAGGGGAAGGGAGGGGAGGGGAGGGGAGGGGAGAGGGAAAACTCTAGAGGTAAACTCATTATGCAGAACCCACTGGTGTGCTATTTTTGACCTGAGAACTGCCTATTAGGTGCTCAGGAAATAAATAAGAATCTTAGATGAGACATCCCAGCAGATTAGGGTTCAAAAGATATGTCTGGAATTCTGGGCTGCCATAACACGTAGTAACATGCACATAGCATTAAAAGGCTGTGTGGCAGAGGCATTTATTGCTGATCAAACATCCATAGGCTTCCCCATCTATCCCAGTTCACCTGTAGTTTGTTCTGTCCAACTACTGAGACAGAGGTGATATGTGTCCCTTCCAGGCTGAAGTATAGGACACATGTGAATTCTCTATGCATTCTCTCCCTCTGCGGCCAAGATGGTGATGGCCCAAGGCTCCAGTGATACAGCTGCAAATGCCACAGCCTCTATCAACCAGGGTTCTTAAGCAGAATTCCCATCTCCACTTCCCACTCCACCACCAACCTGTATGTGTCATGTAATGAAAACCACCATCATGATGGTGGTGATTGACATTATGAAATAAACTTTTACTGTGTTAAGCCAAGACTACAGAGCTAATTTGTTACTGCAGCACTGTCTATGCTAGTATAGCTGCTTTTCTAGATCTTTTTGTAAAAAGGGAAACTCCATCTGGAGAAAGGATGATGACCAAGTCACACAGCCCTTACATGAGCCACCAGGTCACCTTTGCATCATGTGTCCCAAATGTGTTTCCATCCCTCAGTTGTTGCTGTTCTTTCAGGGAGTGGTGATGTGGGGAAAAGCCCTGGTTGGTTGGGGGTTGGTATCTGACAGTCCCTTTCTGATGATTTCTCTTTATTCACCAACCTTCTCTTGGGATTTCAGGCTTGCTAAACATATGGTACAAATCAGTAAAATTATTCATTGTGGTTTTCATTTGAGTGAGCCAGTTTCCGCTCCTAAGAAGTGTCTTAACAAAACAGGAAGTTTTTCTTGGATCTAGAAATGGAAGTTTGCCTTCTGACATTAGCTGTTACCAACTTCTACAAATCTCTGTTTTCCTACTTCCCTGTCAGAGGGTGGGGCACATAGAAGAGAAAATCTGGATTCGTGTAGTAGAGTTAGGGATGACTGAGTTGGGGAGTGGGTGGAGTGTAAAATGGCAGCTTGACCAGGCTGGGCCATAGTCACTCATGTGACCTCTTTATCGCTCACCGTTTCCCCAACTTTGACCTTGGGAAAGAGGTATCAAGGAGAGTGTGAAGGACGGAGGAACGCTATGGATACTTAGTGGCCACTCCTCGACAGTAACCCTTCACCTATGTATCCCAGCTGATATTTCTCAAAACATGTTGCTACGCTTCACTCATTAGGTTCCATTCCATGGGGACAGGGAGCATGTGTGTCTTGTTCTCAATACCTGACACATAGTGGGCATCCAAGAGTACTTAAAGGAATACAGGCAGGAATAATTGATTTTCACAACTATCTTGGGGATCAGAAAAATCAAATGTAACTAATTTCCATTTTACAGATGGAGAAATGGAAACATTAAGATTTTAAGTTTGGGAGGCCGAGGCGGGCAGATCACAGAGTCAGGAGATCAAGACCATCCTGGCCAACATGGTGAAACCCCGTCTCTACTAAAAATACAAAAAAATTAGCTGGGAGTGGCAGTGCGCATCTGTAGTCCCAGCTACTCAGGAGGCTGAGGCAGAATTGATTGAACCCGGGATGTGGAGGCTGCAGTGAGCCGAGATCCAGCCACTGTACTCCAGCCTGGCGACAGACCGAGACTCTGTCTCAAAAAAAAAAAAAAAAAGATTTCGTGTGGGGGGGTCAGGTGCAGTGGCTGACGCCTGTAATCCCAACAATTTGGGACACCGAGGTGGGTGCATCACTTGAGGTCAGGAGTTTGAGACCAGCCTGGGCAACATGGTGAAACCTTGTCTCTACTAAAAATATAAAAAAATTAGCCGGGAGTGGTGGCAGGTGCCTGTAATCCCAGCAACTTGGGAGGCTGAGGTAGAATTGCTTGAACCCGGGAGGCAGAGGTTGCAGTGAACTGAGATCGCACCACTGCACTCCAGCCTGGGTGAGAGCGAGACTCTGTCTTTAAGAAAAAAAAAAAAAGGTTTTAGGTTACTGATTCAGGGTGACACAGGGTCAGTTGGTCAGTGAAGAGGTAAAAGTGAAATCCAATTCTCCCAATTTCTATTTTCTTTCAGTTGTATGACAGGTTAGGTGTAAAATCCTCTCCCCACCTGACATACACAATAGTACTGGCCATTTATCATCATCACCATCATGATGGTGGTGATTGACATTATATAATGTAAATCAGCACCATGAGATTGTATGTTACACATGTCTACATTTGTTTTAGGAAAGTCTATCAGGAAAGACATCGAAATCCTACCATTATCATCACTGGGTATAGAGTCTCATGATGTTAATTGTCAAGTTCTTACTGATTTGTATTTTCTGTTTTTCCCCCAAGAATAAACATGTACTACCTGTGCTATCCAAAAATAATAGAGGGTGCAAAACAGCCTCTAGTTTTTTTTTTTTTTTTTCTTTTTTTGAGACAGGGTCTTGCTCTGTCACCCAGACTGGAGTTCAGGGGCACAATCTCGGCTCACTGCAACCTCCACCTCCCAGGTTCAAGCAATTCTCCTGAGTAGCTGGGATTACAGGTGCCCACCACTGTGTCCAGCTAATTTTTTTATTTTTAGTAAAGGTGGGCATGAGCCACCGTGCCTGGATAAGCCTCTAGTTTTCAACATGTTCTTTACTTAGGGAATTAAACAGGCTTTTAGCCCAGCAGTTTGAGTATTAATCAGGTATGTTTGGAGGGGTAAGCCACAGGAAGGGAATCCTGGCAGAAACTGCTTATCTTCCAATGTGTACTTTTCTTCTTATATAATGGAATTTTTAGCTGGATACATAGTCACCCAGTTTCCCAGCCTCCCTTGCAGCCAGATATGGTCATAGATGGGAGTATAAGTGATGTATACAACATCCAGATTTTTTTGGACTAGGGTCTCACTTTGTCACCTAGGCTGGAGTACAGTGACAAGAACATGGCTCACTGCAGCCTCAGTCTCCTGGGCTCAAGCAATTCTACTGCCTTAGCCCCCCATGTAGCTGGGACTACAGGCACACACCACACCTGGGTTATTTTTGTAGAGACAAAGTTTCCACCCTGTTGCCCAGGCTGGTCTCAAACTACTGAACTCAAGTGATCTGCCCACCTCAGCCTCCCAAAGTGCTGGGATTATAGGCATGAACCACCGTGCCTGGCCCAGATTGTTAACCTTAAAAAGGAGGAGAGTGCCTTCATCTTCTCCCTTTCTGCTGGAACACAGATGTGAGGGTGGGAGCTGAAGCAGCTATCTTAAGCAGTGAAGTGGAAGCCATGTATCGAAGGTGGCAGCACCAAGAGAAGGAAACCAGGCCCCTGACATTACTGAACTGCTACTCAATTTTGGCATGAGTTTGTTACAGTTGTTGAACTCCTATCCTAAGTAATACCAGATCTAAACATTTAGCAGAACAGTGCTTTGACTTTCTAATCAAAAACAAATGTGTTCTTTGGAAAGAATGTACAATTGCATTAGCCAAGTTTTCTTTTGTTTATGGGCACAAGGACCCAATTGTACCTCAGTGATCAAGAATGAGTCCTTAATCCAGGGCATGTTATATAATATGGATGGTAAGGAAACTGCAGAAATTCACTTGGTATTTTCAGCAGATCATGAATGCTTGGGCACTTGGTTTCTGACTCTTTCTGCCCGATTCTAACCACCCCCTTCCTCCTACAGACACAATTCAGAATTTGTGCATGTGGTGCAAAGTTTTGTGTAGGAGGGCTGCCTAAATGAGCCTTCTTGCCATCTGGCTTCTTGGGCACTGTGGAGAACTCAAGGCCACATCTGCCACTTAGTGCAAAATCAAATGTATTATTGAGAATTATAATGGTTCACGTATTAACACACAGAATAAGTTGACTGTGGATAAACCATACAGCAGAAATTTCTTTTTTAAAAAGCAGCTTTAAACAACAAACATTTATTATCTCACAGTTTCTTTGGGTCAGGAATCTGGGGTACAGCTTAGCTAGGTGCCTGTAATTTAGGTTCTCTCACAAGGCTGTAGTCAAGGTGTTGGGTTTCCACCTTATCATCTGAAGGCTCTCCTGGGGGCGAATTCACCTTCATATCCATTCATGTGGCTATGGGAAGGTCTCAAGTCTTCTAGCAAGCAGTAACTGTTTTTTTCTTTTCTTTTTTTTTTTTTTTAAGACAGGGTCTTCCTTTGTCACCCATGCTGGAGTGCAGTGGCACAATCTTGGCTCACTGCAACCTCTGCCTCCTGGAATCAAGCAATCCTCCTGCCTCAGCCTCCCCAGTAGCTGGGACTACAGGTGCCCATCACTATGCCTGGCTTCTTTGTAATTTTTGTAGAGATGGGATTATAGGTGTGAGGCACTGTGCCTGGCCAGCAGCAACTTTTTAATAGGAATTTCAAACTTTCTGGATTCTTAGGAACACAAAATGTGCTTACCTTTTGAGTTGAGGTTGGTCACTGGCCAGAGGTTTCAGCCGGTGATTCTGGTCTGTGACCTTCTTGGGTCATGCTGAGCTCCCTTTATACTATATAGACAGAATGTCACAATTTATACAGGAGTTGGTCTCCAGCCCTCTTAGCAGTACTTAGCAGCGCTCCTCTATTCATGGAAGCTTGCAACCCATCTAGACTAAAGATTAAAATAATACCTGATTGAATTCTGCATTATATTTCAAAGTTTTGTCTGATAATTCCCTCACAGCTTCTGAGGTCATTCTCTGATACCATGGTCAAGGTACTTGATATTACTTCTTTTTCCCATTTTTCAAATGAGGAATCTGAAAAATCACACAGCAGCATCAGGATTTTTTTTTTTCTAAACTACTTGATATGTGAGTCTAAGGATTTAAACCTTCCTGTCTGAAGCCAAAGCCTATTTTGTTTCCAGGCCTCAGTAAACAGAGTTGGTCCAGAGGCTGGAAAAGTCATTTGACAGCATTCCAGCCCTGTCAGCGTCTTCACTGAGTAGCTTTGTTATTTGCTATAAACAGTTTCCAGAACTGCAGGCACACCCATATTAAAGTGTTCATTACTAAATGCCTCATAATGCCAAATGCAAATGAACAGTGATTTAGAGTCCCAGTGGAATTCTGTCCCTGGATCCCCTCCACTAGCACAGATAATTGAGAACTGACAAATTTTTCTTAAATGATATTTAGTCAGATCTCTCAAAGCTGACCCCTTCTATCATTTAATGGAACGTCTCAATTGTGGACGAATGAATGGTTGATGCTGTGCTTTAAGCTACTTTTAAAATGGGAAACCTATTTTGCTAACGGAGAAACGACACTTTTTTTAAATAACAGGATTTCTCTAGGCCCCCAAGTTTTTTCCTGAAACTCAGGAAACACATATGGACAACTCTCTAGTTATAGTTCTTCCTGTAAGTCTCAGAAACCATAGCTTCTGATTTAGTGCCCCATCGGAACTGCAGACCTTAAAAAACAAAAATCCCACTGGGATGAAAGAGGCTCACTTGTTTTCAAGTTGTGGCCCTTCCACCCCCTGGGTGGCTCCTCCTCCATGTCTGTGTCTGTGGCTTTGATTTATAATCTTCCAACTCCACAAGCCTTGGCATTTACTGGGATCCTACAAAGAGGTTAAGGTGTAAACCAGGAAGAAGCTTTTAAGGACAAGAGGGAGTTGGGGGTAGGGGCTGGGGTAAGAAAAGAGAGTTAAGGAGAGGAAAAGCAATTGTAAGAGACCACATACGTAGTATAAGTGAATGAGCACACGGGCAGGGAAGGCCCTGGCTGATTGAAGGACTGCTGAATGTGGTTTTGCCCGCCAAGGCAGTTCCTTTGGTTTTGTGATACAGCTTCCAGTGGGAGAGCTCCTTGACCAATGCACTATAATCAGGATAGCCAGTGTGTGAACTCCCTCCTGCTTTGTCAGAGACGGAGTCTCGCTCTGTCACCCAGGCTGGAGTGCAGTGGCTGGATCTCAGCTCACTGCAAGTTCTGCCTCCTGGTTTTACGCCATTCTCCTGCCTCAGCCTCCCGAGTAGCTGGGACTACAGGCGCCCGCCACCTCTCCCAGCTAGTTTTTTGTATTTTTTTAGTAGAGACGGGGTTTCACCGTGTTAGCCAGGATGGTCTCAATCTGCTGACCTGTGATCCGCCCGTCTCAGCCTCCCAAAGTGCTGAGATTACAGGCTTGAGCCACCACGCCCAGCCTCAAGGTTTGTTATATGCTTGCACAGCCAGCTCTGTGTTCCCAGCTGTAAGGCCTGGGATTTGCAGTTTATCCCCTGGGGGGTAAATAATAGGAGCTGCAATCTTCTGCCAGAAAAGAACTTGCTTCACCAGCTTGGAGGCTCAGTTGATGATGAACGCAAAAGGTTTTCTGGAAAATAAAATGAGATACCCGATGGGCCAACCTTTGAAAACTGTGAGGTGCCAAGTTAATGTGAGTTATCACAGTTCTAATAATTATCAGGGCTACGTAGGTGGGTTTTCTTGAAAAGGAGGAAGCCTCAGAACTTATGGCTTAGTGCCTGAAGGGAGCTTCACGATATTCCTTGCAGGAATTTCTGGAGACAAACAACTCAAAATTTTCCCTTTGGAGTTTCTGATACAGTGTTGAAGCCACAGGTTCTAGAGACAGACTTGGGTTGGAAGTCTGGCTCTGCCACTTATCTGTATGAACTAGGAAAATTCTCCTCTGGAAAATGGGAATACTCTGTTACTGGATGTGGCTGTGAAAGAATTAATGTATGTAAAATGCTTAGCATAGGGTATAAGCATTAATAGAGGCACAACACATGGTTACCTGTATCATGTACCTCTCATGAGAAAATTGGTCTGGTTTAGCACTGAGGCAATGGAAGGGGAGACAACACTGTGACATGTCTAATATAAAGCACACAAGAAAAATAAGCAATGATGACATTTATTACATACAGGCCCAACCAAAGATTCCGGGGACTTGGGGTGAGAAGCACCCAATGCTTTCCTCAAGCAACTGGGTTCTTGGAGAGCCCAAGTAGTACTGGTATTAAGTACCAAAGTCTATGTCTGTCAGTGCAGGAAAAGAACTATAGATGGTCATGTAGACTATGTGGAGAGAAGGTATCTCTCGGAATGTGTCTGAGGAAGTAAATTTTAGCTGTATAGCCTATGCAATGCTGAAAATGTGTGAGAATGGATGAGAGCAGGATTCTATAACCTACTATTTTCATTGTCAGTAATGAGTCACAAAAGTCGCATAGTGAATGTATGAAACACATAGTATAATTATGCTGCTCATTTGCACACGGGTAACACAAATCTTGTCCACAGTCTGTTCCAAAGCTATAATCCAAAAAAATGGCCTTTAAGGCTTCTGCCTCAAACAACAGAAAGTCAAATCCAAATACAAATTTTTATACTAAGTATTATTTTCTATCATTCTTCATCTTGTTTTCTAACCATTTAGCTTGAACATAAATACAAATATTTGTTGTCAGTGTGCAATTATACGCACTGTGAAGGATGCAAAAGAATTTAACATGTTCCTAGACTTCATAATTGGCATCAATTGACTCAGCAAAAGGGAACTAAAGATGAGCAGCAAACCTAGGCCTTCATTCTTTACTTTTTGGTTCCTCTTTAACATTTTCCACTTTCCTACTAGCAGATTCTGACATCTGAGTCAAGATTACTTGTCTTTAATCATGTTACTACTGACTCGATCTATTTATATGTAAGAGCAGCTAGCACTAATCGAGCTTCTACTATGTGCCAGGCGTTCATGTCACAAGCATAGACCATTCAGTTCTCAGAACCCTCTTTAGTATTTTTTATCGTTCCCATTTTACAGATGAGAAAATTGAAGCCTATAGATTAAAGAACTACTGTGAGGTCACAGCCTAATGTCTCATGGCTAGGAAATAACACGTAGATGCAAAGAGGGGAGGTGCACTGAGATTTACATTTCTTCTAGCTGCTTGGAGTATTAGCAGCTATGCTGTTATTTTAAGATAATGCACTAGAGGGCGCTAAATACACAAGCTTTAACTGTTTTGATACTGCAGTTCCCACAGTAGTAAAAGATATATAATTGGTAATGGATGCAAGCCAAAAAGGCCCTCCCAAAGAATATGATGCAATTTATGATAACTGAGAAGCTGTATTTCTGTCCCCTCAATTAAAAAAAAAAAACCTCATTTTATATTGAGCAATATTTATATTTTGTCTGTAACTTGATATTGATTGCTATTCAAAGTACCTTTCAGTTAGAAGTTTAATTTTTCCTTGTTCTGCCTGCTGAATGACAAAGGGAAAGGGTAGCCTGGATGAAAATAAATTTTAAAAAATTACACTGAGATACACTGTATCTTTTAACTTTTATTTAGCAAAGTTAAACATACATATATTTTGAAAGAGAGAAAAAGAGGAACTCACCCAACCCTCATATCCAAGAGCTTAAAATCAAAGGAACTCAAGACCCATCCTCAACTTCAAATGCCAGTCATTATTTTAGAGGTAACTCAGATTTCTAAGTAATGCTTCTGTTTCTCGATTTATCAAATAGACATTATGTATTTTGTTATCCTACATGAGAATTGAGTAGTTAACAGAATACCCATCTCTTATCGGTTAACAAAGATTTACAAAATAACTTTTGTTTTTCATAATTACAAAAGCAATACATTATCATTGCAGAACATGTTTTTTTTAAAAAAAGACAAAAAGTAACAAAACTCTCCATTATCCCAATAGGCAAAGGAAGTTATTACCATTTTAATGCATATCCTTAACATATACATGTAAAAGGTACATATACACATAAAAATGTTTAACAGAATTACTCTGTATACAATATTTGATTGAACTATATATGATCTTTGTCTTATTCTTTTATTTTCATTTTATTGTAGCATAATTAACATAAAATGCATAAATCTTAAATCTATGAATTTTTACATTATATAGACATGTATAATTATATACTCCATGCTGCCTCAAAACGAACTGCTCTTCTAATTTTAGAGCTTAACTCTTCTCATCTCTATCACCACAGATTAGTTGTATTTTTAAGCTTCATGTAAAATTTTCCATGTCAACTTTGAAAACATGACAGTTAAAGTTCTAAGGAATCTCCAGTTCTCCAACTGGTGTGGGAATAAGATAATTTGACTCCACTGTGAATTGTGGTTACTGATGGTATCACTGAGTCTGTTACGGGCCAACGAGAAACAGTCTGAAGGGCCAAGAATTTATGGCCCTGCAGGGATTGCAGAAAGAAACCAAACCCAAGTTCACAATTCAGCCTGGAGGGAGAAAGTTCTATTACTCAGTATCTCAAGACTAAGCGGATCATAAATGGTGTCACAAGTTTGCATTTTTTTCCCTGTGGAAGATAATAATCTTTTGTATGTTTAATTCGTTATCGCCTTATAAATTATCACCAGCACAGACAACTACCACAGTCATCAGTGCAACTTAAAACAACAAAACTAGCATTTCTCACTTGCTGTTTTTTAAAGACACCTCCCATCATCTGCACCTGGTCCCCAAACCAGCTGTCCATGAGCAATCACGAATTAAAACGGGGGTGGGGGAGAAGGGGTGTAGGGCCCAAGAGATGGGGAGCATTATGGCTTGCTGTCAAGTGGCAGCCTAAGATGTACTTGGGAAGATGTTTCATATCCATTTTCCCTGTGAAATTAAAAATGTGATGCTACCAACTTGTCCACCACCCTTAAGAGAGTACTCATTCAGTACAAAACCCTGCAAAAAGGAGTGAGCCAATTTGAATAAAAGCGGAAACTTCTTAGGAATTAGCAGCCCGAAAGGCTGCTTGAGAGATGGCAAACATATTGAGGAGTTCTCAAACAGCTGCTCTCTGATTACAGGTGGGAAAAGGCCATTCCCAGTGCCTTCTCCCACGGGCACAGAGAATCAAAGGCACTTTCCATATTTAACACAACTAATATGTCATTGGGCAAAGAGATACTCAATACATCTCCATAGCTTTTCCTCACTTTTACTTAACCTTTATGTCGGATACTTTATGCCTAGTACTGTTCTAAGCGCTTTGCATACATCATCTCATCAACCTAATGAAGCAGCTCGGATAGATTAACTTTTAAAATCTGGATACAGCTGGGTAAGGCGGCAGACGAGTTGGAATTCAAATAAAAGCCAGCCCTACAGCAGGACCATTATTGCTCCTGCCTCCCCTAGCTTGATCACGAAAAATGAGTGGTTCTTCCCTCTGGACACACAGGACAATGGACAGGCGGGCTGCTGTCAGGATTTACCGAAGATGGCCGCTGCGCTGGGCTTGGAGTGTGAGCTGACCGTGTCCCAGACAAAAAAGTCGGGAGTGGCAGCCGACTGCTTTTTTGGAGGCCAAAAGAGGAGAAAAGGGTTAAACGGAAAAGGTGAGTCAAGAGCAAGAACAGGAAAAAAGGAAAGCCCCGACTCCCTTAGCCGCAGAAAGCGCTAGGCGGAAGTGAGCTGGCCTAGTACGCGCCCTGCGTGGAGGTAGACCCGCGCGGCGGAAGTGCGTTTCCGAAGCTCCTCCTGTAGGATGCGGAGGAGGGACTGAGCTTGCGCTTGGGCCAGCTGTCCTCTCTTCTGATCCCGAAGACAGTATCGGATTATGGGTTGTTGCCGGTTAGCGCGGCCCTGGGGGTTTCCGGTCCCTGGAGACGAGCCGCACCCCTGCAGTTTACTGGGCGCTCTTCTGTAACCCGCTTTCCGATCCCAGCCGGGGTATTAAGACCCGGGCAGATAAGGCCCCTCTGTACCTCCTAGCGGCCGTCTTTCCTACGCTGGAGGGCGGCGCCCCATATGACGCAGAAGGCGGCTAGGGATACGCCCTGTACCATGCCGGCCAGTCTGGATGCCCTAACGCCAGGCCCCGACTCGCTCTGGCCAGCGGGCATGCGGCGAGTTTGCCCCCGCAGCGCAGCCGCCCACAACTCGCTCTTCCAGTGGAGGAGCTAACGTTCGGACTTGCTTGGTAGTTTACTAGGACAAAGTACCACCCCAGCCCGAGCAAGCAAACCTCAGGAAAGGGGCTCCTTCCGTGTAAAGTGATCGGCAGGCCTTGCAGTGGATCTTCGGTATCCATAGTTACATACCAATCATTATCTTGTCTACCTCATTTGGACTGTGCAGAACAGATGCCAATAATATATCACATCCACAAAAGGTCAAAACTGGGATATATATAACCTCTTTCTCTTAATTAGTCAGATTGACCTCAAAGGGGGTTCTCAGGGTTTCTTACTAAAGAAAAATGCCTCCCAGTGGGTTTTCATCTGAGTCACTTATAAGTGAGCTAGTTTCTCCAACACCAATTGAGCTGGAAACTAGAATAACTGAAACACAACATATTCCCATCCTGAACAGGGTGCTGAAATAAGTTACCAGCCTCATTACTTACCAGCCTTCTCTCAGAACCGTAACACCCCTTACATGGGATTTCTAACTAGGAGTCTGCAGATAAAATTTAGAATGTGTGAGCATTATGTAATACACATGTAAAACATTCTGAGATGGGATCCACGGGCTTTTTGGGGCTGTCAAAAGGCCCATGGCACAAAAATAGTTAATCTGTATACTTGAGGGAAGAAAGAAGCATCTCTGGAAGTAAATTATTAAGCTCTAAGCTCATTCAGGCTTAATTTCTGGGAACTTTTAACAAATGAAGCTTATGGTCCTAGCCAGTAAGAACGACTACTCACTCCTACTGAGATGTTGCCTTTCCCTATTTCCCACTCTCTACTGGCGCTCAGATGGTTGGTTCTTAGTTATACTTTGGTTTCATAAAATCATCAGAAAATGGAGACTTTTCATCAATCACGTCTTAATCTATACTTTGGGGGTGTTTAAAATATATATTCCTTATGTACAAAGAACCTGGTTTTTCCATTTCTCTAGACTCCTTTCCAGCTATGACTAGGGTTCACAGGATGCTAATGTAATAGCCCATCAACAGTCATTTGAGAGTACCATGTTTGTTTATACTGAACCCACCATGCAGATACTTGACTACCTAGAAATTTTGATAATTGCTAATCCTTTTCTCATTTTTAACTCATTGGCCAGGTGAATTCTCAACCCCCCCCCCCCAAATTCTCCTACCTCCAAGAATTAAACATCTTCATATATATATGTGTAGTTACTTTTTTTTTTTTTTTTTTTGAGACGGAGTCTCGCTCTGTAGCCCAGGCTGGAGTGCAGTGGCCGGATCTCAGCTCACTGCAAGCTCCGCCTCCCGGGTTTACGCCATTCTCCTGCCTCAGCCTCCCGAGTAGCTGGGACTACAGGCGCCCGCCACCTCGCCCGGCTAGTTTTTTTGTATTTTTTAGGAAAGACGGGGTTTCACCGTGTTAGCCAGGATGGTCTCGATCTCCTGACCTCGTGATCCACCCATCTCGGCCTCCCAAAGTGCTGAGATTACAGGCTTGAGCCACCGCGCCCGGCCGTATAGTTACTTTTAATCATGTAATTCAACAGGAATAGAGAGGACGGGGACTATGAAATCTCGGCTGTGATGCAATTATGTCTGAAGCTCAAAATAGATTTCTTTTCTCCCTCTCTTTTCTTGCTAGGATTGCACTGTAAATTCATAGTTCTTTAAAAATCACTGCTCAAATATGCCCCCCTCTTTACCACTGTTCATGTTAATATCTGCATTCCTAAAAGGCTTTTAAAAATGAAAATACTGGCAGGGCGCGGTGGCTCAAGCCTGTAATCCCAGCACTTTGGGAGGCCGAGACGGGCGGATCACGAGGTCAGGAGATCGAGACCATCCTGGCTAACACGGTGAAACCCCGTCTCTCCTAAAAAATACAAAAAAACTAGCCGGGCGAGGTGGCGGGCGCCTGTAGTCCCAGCTACTCGGGAGGCTGAGGCAGGAGAATGGCGTAAACCCGGGAGGCGGAGCTTGCAGTGAGCTGAGATCCGGCCACTGCACTCCAGCCTGGGCGACAGAGCAAGACTCTGTCTCAAAAAAAAAAAAAAAAAAAATTAAAATACTACTCTGCTCCATACATAAATGAGGCTAACAGCTAACATTACACCATTTAAAAAAGGTGGGAACATTGTTTTCACTGCAATTTCAGCATCTCAAAAAACATCTTTTCATTACAGTTACCTTTTAAAAATGTAGGACTGATTTGATGTTGACTTGGTACATTGTCCAGAATCTACAGTAATTCTGATGCAGGTTGACTCAATGTCCATATTTTAAGAACCACTGGTTTAATGATGATTCCACTGGTTGGAATCATCTCTTTGGCTGGTCCCAGGATACACTGAAGGCAGTAGGTTGTGCAGAATCAGATGGAAGATACTTATGGAGGCATGAGAGTCACCAAGTGAACCTTTTATGCAAAAGTACAAATTTGATTTGGAATTCTCAAAGTTCTATTTATTACAAAAAAAAAGGAATCCAGCCAAATGAAATGTGCTGGATGGAAAATTGTCTTTCCATAGAAAAACCTGTTTCACAAGTGCTTTGTTATTCAAATATTTAACGTATTCGTATTTCAAGTTTATTAAACCAGTTTAAATGCTCCTCCACCTACTTATGATTAAAACTTTCAACTCTTTACTTGGTTAATGTTGACTAAGGACCTCCATGTTGAGTGAAAAGTGCTGAGGTTAAGCAAATTGAACCTCTGCAGGCCCAGACAGGACCTTAATCAAGATATAAGAGGCCAAGTGTGGTGGCTCACACCCATAATCCCAGTTTTGGGTGGCCCAGGTGGAAGAATCACTGGAGCCCAGGGATGTTGAGGCTGCGATGAGCCTTGATCACGCCACTGTACTCCAGTCTGAGAAACAAAATGAGACCCTGTCTTAAAAGAAAAAACAAAGACCCTGAACTGCAGTCACACTTTCCTAAATACCTAGTAAAATTAGCCAGTTAAACATGGTAAGATGTTCCCCAAAGATTTAAGGCAGATGCTGTTTTATATATATGGTTGTGTCCCTCTGTGACACGAAGTTACAGGGTTCTTTTTACCAGTAGTCCTGTACCCAGTGGGACTTTGCAGATCAGCATCATATGGTAGAGAACAGAATCTGATCACATTTCCTACTTCCTAAGCAAGTATCAGAATATACTTGCTAAGCTTGTATACTGCCCTCAACTGCTGTATTTGTTTTTTTCTTCTTTTTTTTGTGATAGTGGCATCAAATGCTAAGTTGTTCTGCATAAGAAGTAAGAATTACAAAGACTAGGCAGCTTACAGTGAGAAACAAAAGCTGAGGAGAAACAATACTGCCTACTTAAATTGTTAGGTAGGTCTTTTTTTTTTTTCTCTTAAATCATACACCCAAAAAGCTTAGGTGATAACTGCAAAGGATTTTGTCGGGGGGAAAAAAGGGGGGAGTACTTTTGCAATTTAAACATCCTCTGTAATTTCTCCTGTAAAATCATTCGTAAAATAAACATTACTCATTAGTGCCTCATGTTCTCCTTTTGGGGAATGTGATTAAACACCTTTATTTTAAATTTTGGCATAGGAGTCAAAAGCTGCCCAAGGAGGGCAGCTACCTATGGGGTGTGCTGCCCAAAGAGGGCAGCTACATTCATGACCAATGTTTAAGTCCAATATAGCTTTGATAATTGTTCTATAAAATGTTTATGCCTCACTGAAGAGTCTGTCGTTTTAAAATCTTTACATTTATTGTATCCAGTTGCCTTTATTAGTAATCCGCCAAATAAAAAAAGTATTCATAGTAATTAGTGACTCCATTGCATTAGAACTGTAACTTAGTGCCATTTTTGAAGACTGTTTTCCCAACAAGGAGGCATTGACATTTATCCAATTACTTTACTCTCTTTGAAAAGCAAGCATGAGGTAGGCCTCAGCTCACAGTTTACTTAGCTGATTAGCTTCCATTTCTCTTTAAGGATATTGACTATGTGACACTTCTAGTTGGCACAACCAACTACCTAGCACCAGTAGGTGAGATAATGTAAAAATCCTACCAGATTATGTACTAAAGTAAAGTCAACATGTCTATTTTCTAGTTGCGTGTGATTTATCTTTTCTTTCTATGTCACTAAGATATGGGTAAGAGCCCTAAACTCCAAACATTTTTACATGTTAATATAAATTTAATGGTGGCATATTATTCCATCTACTGGCTGGGACATGGTATATATAATTATTTGCCTATTAATTGTTTCTGAATATTTGTATTCTGACTCTTAGCTAAGCTGGCTTCCCTCTTTTCTAAGTACTGACTGAACTGAACCTTTGATGACCAGCAAGGTCTCTGGCTTCCAAGTGCAATTTGAGCACTATTTATTTTTAGAAGTCTTAAGTCCAAACTATTTCCTTTAATTGCTCTTGTCCAGAATACACAACCTTTTTCTGTATAGGGCCACATAAGAAATACTTTAGACTTTGCAAGTCAGTCTCCCTCACATATTCCTCTCCTTTTCCCCTTTTAAACTCTTTAAAAAGTCAAACAAACAACAACAAAAAAAACCTGAGACTAGAAGTTTCAAGTTTACTGCCACATGGGTACAATCATATACTTACGTCGATAATTTTATAGTTTTAAATGTTAACATCTCACGTTTCAAGTATCTCGTAAAACTTGCCATTGTAATTCTAGTTGCTAACATAATGGACATTATAACTTTATGAAAATATTCCTGTAGAATTAAAAATAACACTCGAAAAAAATTAAGGTTGTTTCTCAAATAGCTTACTTGGTTAAAGTCTACTTATGGAGCAAGATACAAGTCCAAATAATCTTTGCTGTTTGCCACCTACCTAACCAATTCCTTTTACTCATGTTTTGTGAGACAGAATCAACTTAGGATATTGTCTTCAGTTCTAGGGACCCAGAGGAAAAGAGCTGACCAAAGATGCAATAAACGGCCCCAATATACTGTGGCTATTTAAACATAAATCAATCAGCTGTTAGGCAAACTAATGGGTGCAGAAGTAGGGAGAGGGGTTAGGCAACACTGGACACCTTAGAGCAGTGGTTTCCAACCTTTTTGGCACCAGGGACCCGTTTTGTGGAAGACAATTTTTCAACGGACAGGGCAGGGGGATGGTTTCAGTATGAAACTCTTCCACCTCAGATTATCAGGCATAAGATTCTCACAAGGAGAGCACAACCTAGATCCCACACACGTGCAGTTCACAATTGGGTTCTCACACCTATGATAATCTAATGTGGCCACTGATCTGACAGGAGGCTGAGCTCAGGTATGATGTTCACTGGCCCATTGCTCACCGCCTGCTGGTGTGGCCCGTCAGGGGCCGGGATTGGGGACCTCTATCTTGGAGGGTTTTAAGCGAATCCTAAATAGTGTGTCTCCACTAATTACTTGCTTAACGTAGCAAGACTGATATTTGTGACAGCCCATAGACATATCTGCTCTCTTAAGATGTATAATGTTTCACAGGAATTTTAATGGGGTGTTCTTGTTCATATATTTGGCACTTGTGTAAAGTTTGGTCCTAGGAATAGAGAGATACGAGTCTCCAGGGACAGCAAAAACAATCGAATGGCAAAGAAGGGAGGCCATATTTTCTTTTAACACCCTTAATTCCACCCTTATCTCTGCTCTTGGGTGCTTACATAGCACATTATTTGTAACTGTAGTTTAAATTATCCCTTACTGCCTCTTTGATGAGGAAGAATGATTAACACAATGGAATGTTGGAAGGTTTAAAGTCTATACCTCATTTGTCCTGGTATCCTTGAATTTACTAGTCAGGAGGGGTTAAAATATAGTCATCTTTAAAAAAATCTCTCCCCTTTTCACTTCACGTTATTTTATCCATATACTCATAAGTGCAACTGCATTTTCTTTTGCCTTAATAGTTACAGAATCCCACAGGGAATGGTCATGGGCTATTGTGGTTTTCAATCTGGGGAAACCCTATACTTTAACTTGAATAAAACAATGAAGTCCTCCAAACTAATATGTGATTTCGGCCCAGAGCTCCGAAAGTCAAAGTAAAGAAATTCAATAAAGTGAGGGCAACACAGGGAGTAAACATGACTTTCAAGTTAGCCAAATGCCCCATTATCTAAATAATGACGCCCATCAATAAACAAACAAGATTCCCACTGTCCCCATCTACTATCCAGTGAAACACAGCCGATTTGACAACCTGTGCAGGGAAAGACTCTGTTTAGCTTATACCTTGAACCTAAGGGAAATTAAATTGCACATTTTCTGTTCCTGGCTAATCTTCTGAATAATGTACTGAACACGGTAGGAGTTAAGAATAAAAAATAGCGGCCGGGCGCGGTGGCTCAAGCCTGTAATCCCAGCACTTTGGGAGGCCGAGACGGGTGGATCACGAGGTCAGGAGATCGAGACCATCCTGGCTAACACGGTGAAACCCCGTCTCTACTAAAAGATACAAAAAACTAGCCAGGCGATGTGGCGGGCGCCTGTAGTCCCAGCTACTCAGGAAGGCTGAGGCAGGAGAATGGTGTAAACCCGGGAGGCGGAGCTTGCAGTGAGCTGAGATCGGGCCACTGCACTCCAGCCTGGGCGATAGAGCGAGACTCCGTCTCAAAAAAAATAAATAAATAAAAATAAAAAATACCTGTCTGCAGTCTCAGAAACAATCACACACAAAACATCTGTTTATTTCCAGACTGATGAAAGACTAGAATTTTTGGTCTCATGTATTTACTATATTGTTTCATATATTTATCTATATGCTTTGGCTGTATAAACTTGTTGAAATAGTTGGTGGCTCTTTATATTTAGCTTTTATAAATAATTGAAAACCTAATGAATGCTTATTTAATAACCAATCTAAACTGGGGACCTCAAACATAGGGTGTCAAGTAATCTGGTTGTCTAATAAGCAAGTTGTCATCTTTCAGGCTGAGGGCACATCAACCAGGCTAAAAGATGTGTGTAAAACAAAAAAACAAAACAAAAACAAAAACATCTACCAAACCAGCATATAATACCCAAGGTTAACTATATAGAAAGTCTAATAACATTCAGAAGGTGCTTGATGAATATACCAAACACATGTGGAATTAAATGAAAATTATTTACTGGCATTAGGACTGAATTGTTAATGTCAAATTTTAAAAATGGCCCATTAAAGTCCCAGCTCATGACATCTAAGTATCTGAAGATCCACTACTATTCTTTTTTTGAGACACAGTCTTACTCTGTCGCCCAGGGTGGAATGCAGTGGCATAATCTTGGCCCACTGCAACCTCTGCCCACCGGATTAAAGCAATTTTCGTGCCTTAGCCTCCTGAGTAGCTGCGATTACAGGTGTGTGCCACCACACCCGGCTAACTCTTATATTTTTAGTAGAGACAGGGTTTCACCATGTTGGCCACACTGGTCTCCAGACCTCAGGTGCTCCACCTGTCTCAGCATTCCAAAGTGCTGAGATTACAGACCTGAGCCACCACACCAAGCCAGATCTGCTATTCTTTTAAGTTACCAGTATTAAATTAAGTGATGCTTCTACTCTTGAGTTGTACTTCAGGATCTAAAGTTATTGGTTTGACCTTTAAGGAAAACAGTAAACGTAATAAAAAGATCACAATGTCTAAACATCTTGCAGTAATTCATTGTAAAAGTAGTAGGATGAACTCTTACTATGCTTAAAGTAACAGCTGATAGCCCCCTCCACCTTTTTAAAAGATGCTTATGGCTGGGCGTGGTGGCGCACACCTGTAATCCCAGCACTTTGAGAAGCTGAGGTGGGCAGATCACTTGAGGTCAGGAGTTCAAGACCAGCTTAGCCAACATACTGAAACCCTATCTCTACTAAAAATACAAAAGTTAGCCGGGTGTGGTGACACAAGCCTGTAATCCCAGCTACTTGGGAAGTTGAGGCAGGAGAAATGCTTGAAATCGGGAGGCAAAGACTGCAGTGAGCCAAGATCTTGCCAGTGCATTCCAGCCTGGGTGACAGAGCAAGACTTTGTCTCAAAAATAATAATAATAAAAAGATGCTTATATTAAGTGGGGTGGGGGAAGGAGGGATGTATAGAAGTTGGTTAAGTGGTACAAAAGTAAAGTCAGAAGGAGTAAGTTCTACTATTTTACAGTACAGTAGGAAAATTATAGTTAATAATAATTCATAATATATTTCAAAATAGCCAGAAGATTTGTAATGTTCCCAACACAAAGATAAATGTTTCAGGTGACAGCTATTCCAACTACCCTGATTTGATTATTACACGTTATACAATTATGAAAATATCACATGCGCCCCTAAAATATGCACAAATATTATCTATATCAATAAAAAGAAAGAAGTAAAGTGTTACATTAAGTGGAAATAAAGCCTTCTCCCTCTCAACAAATCTTAAACACTCCTAAGAAGAGATAGTTTCCGGGCTAACAAGACTTGACCTGTTTGACAAGAAAAGTTTAGTCCATCAGAATATTCCAATTTTCTTTAAAAGAAAAATCCTCTTTCAGTGGTAGGTAGCTAAGACAAACTCCTAGAGTTCTATAATTTGGTCACTTTGTTTTTTTTGTTTAGGATTTAATGTTTGAAAAACACTTCTGCTAGAAAGGTTCTACTTTTGACTTCTTAAAAGTAGTAAGACTGGCCTTAAAAGTTGATGCCGTAAACAGAAAAGCTAAAATGGGTATTAGACAGTATAACTGAGTTTACTCATAGCTAGGCTTCAAAGTGCCTGACTTAAAGGTGACTTGGAAATTTACTTTGTGTCTGCCCCTCATTTACAAAAATAAAGAAGCCAAGGAGCTGGTTTATTTCAATCTTTAGGCAACTCCTCTAGACCAATGATTTTACAATCTAACATTCATTTACTATTCTAAGAATTATGGATATTATTAATAATATACACAAGGGTCAAATTTATTTGAATGTGGAATTTTAAATAGAGGAGACCCTTGAACAACATGGGTTTAAAATGTGCAAGTCCACTTATACACAAATTTTCTTCTGCCTCTGCCACACCTGAGAAAGACCCCTCCTCTTCCTCAGCCTACTCAACGAGATTAAACACCTTTATGATCCACTCCTACTTAATGAACAGTAAATATATTTTTTCTTCCTCATAATTGCAACCTTTGCTTCCCAGGTTCAAGTAATTCTCCTGCCTCAGCTTCCCAAGTAGCTGAGATTACAGGCGCCAACCATTATGCCTGGCTAATTTTTATGTATTTTTAGTAGAAACGGGGTTTCACCATGTTAGCTAGGCTGGTCTCAAACTCAACAGGACCTCAACCTGTCACCCAGGCTACAGTGCAGTGGTGCAATCATAGCTCACTGCAGCCTTAAACTCCTGGGTTCAAGCAATCCTCCTGCCTCAGCCTCCTGAGTAGCTAGGACTACAGGCATGCACAACCATGCCTGGTTTGTAGAGACAGGGTCTCACTTTGTTGCCCAGGGTGGTCTTGAACTCCTGAGCTCAAATGATCCTCCCGCCTCGGCCTCCCAAAGTACAGGGATTACTAGCCACGAGTCACCATACCCAGCCCATTTGATTTTATCTAGTTACTTTATTGTAATAAGACAGTATATAATACATATAACATACAGAATATATGTTAATTGACTATGTTTATTGGTAAGGCTGACAGTCAACAGCAGGCTATTAGCAGTTAGGTCTGGTTTTTGGGGAGTGAAAAGTTATTTGTGAATTTGACTGCATGGGAGGTGGGTCAGAGACCAACCCCTGAGTAGTTAAGAGTCAACTGTATATGCTTGGAGTTACCACAAAAGGAAACTGATCCAGGATACTTTATTTTTAAAACTGAGAATGAATCACGATACCAAAATTAGAGAAGTATTAGTGTTGAAGCTTTAAATAAGTTTTACTAAGAAAAATTAACACATGTTCCCAGAGCCAATCCTAAATATCACCCATTAGGAGTGCTAAAGATTGAGGGTGAGTTCAGTGGAATTTAAATTTTCATAGCAACCTGCAGCAAACATCAACTTAATTTGTACTGAAGTCTATGTTAAATGCACACCTGCATCCCAGAAAGGAGGCCTTCTCATTCTCAGGTAATCAGTCACTTCAAAGATAACTTTTTAATTACAGAAGAAATGGCTCATGGCAATAGTACCTCCAAACTTCTCAGGTTGGATGTCTAATATTACAGTAACACTTCCCCAAAAAGAAATGAAAATATAATGTCTTTGCACTGTTGCTTTCCATAGACATTTTAGAGAAGCAATTCGTTCCACATATCAAAGTGTTATCAATGCAGCATTTGCAAATTAAATACCTGGGAATGAGGGGTTTGTCAAAAATGCAGATTTTTATAATAGTGCAGCATATGGTTCTTCAAAAATTGCTACACTGTAAGAAAATTACGAATGATGATATCTAACATCTTGTTTCTGGGACCTGTGGGTAAGAAGTCTAAGAGTATTTTAGTAAGTTTCAAAAATGATTATGGTGATCAAACTGGCTTGGGAACTACCAACTTGCAGCATTTTAATATGCCCATAGTAGGGAAACTCATACTTTATGTAGTACCTACAACTACCACTTTGGAAATCTGTTGGTATCTATGTAACAGATTAAATCAACTTATTTACTGTTGCAAAACTTAGAAGTGACTTTTAACTTAATGCCCAATCTTTCCAAAGAATACAAACTTGCTCGCGTTGTGGAAGGGATTAGTTAGCAGATTGATGGACTCAACTTTTTAAAAACAGGTATTGACATCATCTACCGTTTATTGTAAATCATTCAGAATCTCTGTGCAGACGGACATGTATTTTTACCAGTGCCATTTTGGGCTGCAAATCTGTTTAGTTCCTATGAATGTTGCTGCATGTTGCTAAGTGTTGATGTCTCTGCATCTATATTTGCAGGACAGTATCTATTCTTTTGAAATGAGATGCCAGAGAATCTACCTGAACTTTCATCCTGTAAACAGGGCCATTGAACTGTTAAGAAAAGTGAACTGTGGGAAAGTTCTCTCCTCTAAAGTTCCCTTGAAGTTAAAGCACCTTTACAGTTGCTATGGACACATGAGTACCAGGGTATGTTTCATGTGGGATTGCTAGTTTTTCAAGATAATTGTGCCTGATGAAACCTAAGAGGAATAGATGCCCAACTGTTTTCCTGGTATTATTTTTTCTTTACTAAGGATGGCTACGTTCTTGGACATTAATCATCATTAACTACAGAAATGCATCTCTAACCTTTCTTCTCTTTACAATCTAGGTTTAGGAGCTATTTTGCAGGTTTATACTTATACCAAAGAGAACAAATCCCAATTAATTCAAAATTTACTTAAGCACTTACTATGTCCTAGGTACTAATGCAGGCACTACCGGTTTAACAATAAACTGAATCCTTTTATCTGAGGGAGACAATGCAAGTTAGATCTTCTGCTCTTCAGGGGCTAATATTCTAGTACTGGGGTTCCCCAACACCCTCCCCCACCCCACCACACAACAGGAGGTGTGCTGTGAACAAGCATTACCCACCCCCAAAGCTGTCTCCTGCCAGATCAGCTGTGGCATTAGACTCTCATAGGAATGTGAACCTTCACATGTGAGGGATCTATGAATCTAACTCCTTATGAATCTAACTAATGCTCGATGACCTGAGATGGGCACTTTGTCTCAAAAATAAAAAACAAAAGATGCTTACATTAAGTGGGGTGGGGGAAGGAGGGAGGTATAGAAGTTGGTTAGGTGGTACAAAAGTAAAGTTAGCAGGAATAAATTCTACTATTTTACAGTAGTAGAATAAGGAGTGCCCCTAAATATGCACATATATTATCTATATCAATGAAAAGAAAGAGGTAGAGTGTTACATTAAGTGGGGAGTTTAGAATCCCCTTATGAATCTAACTAATGCCTGATGACCTGAAATGGAACAGTTTTATCCCAAAATCAACACCAGCCCCACACCCCATCCGCGGAAAAAATTGTTTTCCACAAACTGGTCCCTGGTGCCAAAAAGGTTGGAGACTGCTGTTCTAGTGGGTAAAGAGCCTATAAATAATGGTAATAAACTGCAGTTAAGCGCTATAATAGAGCTAGGGTACATGGAATTACAAAAAATAATAGACCTACTGGAAAAAGATTAGAGAAGGCTACACAAACACTTGCATTCACAAAATAGACAGGGCTATTTTATGAAGAGATAATAGTACAGGTTGCATATCACTTATCTGAAATGCTTGAGACCAAAAGTGCTCTGGATTTTGGAATATTTCTATATACATGAGATAGGTATTTTGGGAGTGGGATGGAAGTCTAAACATAAATTCATTTATGTTTCATAAATGCTTCACCTTATGCATGCAGCCTGAAGTAAATTTATGCAGTATTTTTAATATCTGTGCATGACACTAAGTTTTGACTGTGACCTATCACATAAAGTCAAGTGTGGAATTTTCCGCCTGTAGCATCATGTTGGCAGTTTCGAATTTTGAAACACTGCAGATTTTGGATTTTCAGATTAGGGATGCTCAAACTGTAATAATATGGCTGGAAGCAAAAGCAGCAGCAACTGGGTATTTCTGATTGGAAAAAAAGGCAAGAGGCAGATCACGGGATCCATTAAAAGCTTTCAAGCAGTATCAGATACAAAAAATCACTTTGAAGCGTTAACAGATGGATTAGAAAAATTAAAAGCGAGGGTAAGCTAAGAGTTACTACATAGTTCTACACACAAACTCTTGTATTAGCAAATATTCAGAGTGAGTGAGTGAATACACTTTTCCAGGCCTGAATTAAAGTAGTGGCAGTGCGAGTGAAGACAAGGAGGGGAGATAGGCCAAGAACTATAGTTAGAACAGACATTAGGGACATAAGGAACATGGGTGTTAAAGAAATGAAGATGATTCCTAGGCTTCTGATAATCTGAGACCATACTGTTTTCAGTTTGTATTCCATTTTTAAGTTAATATCTAAGCATTAGCCCATTCCCATTTTTTTGGTAACATATGCCTGCTGTAGAAAATCCATCTGTAAGCCTATAACCCAAAGAGAAATCATTCTATTTTATTTTCTTTACCTATTTCTATGGAAACATACACAATATACAGAAGTCCTATAAATTGTGACCTATATCTATATTTTCACCATTTTTTTTGTAATATGTGATGCTTTGAAATAACTCTTTGGAAACAATTTTAATTGCTGTTTGTGGACATATCCTAATTTAAATTCGTCAGAAATTCACGAGCCTTTTATACATTTTTGTATCCTTCTTTTTTTTTTGAGACGGAGTCTCGCTCTGTCGCCCAGGCTGGAGTGCAGTGGCACGATCTCGGCTCACTGCAAGCTCCGCCTCCCAGGTTCACGCCCTTCTCCTGCCTCAGCCTCCCGAGTAGCTGGGACTACAGGCGCCCGCCACCACGCCCAGCTAATTTTTTGTATTTTTAGTAGAGACAGGGTTTCACCATGTTAGCCAGGATGGTCTCGATCTTGTGATCCACCCGCCTCGGCCTCCCAAAGTGCTGGGATTACAGGTGTGAGCCACCACACCCAGCCCATTTTTGTATCCTCCTACGACTAACTTGTCACAATTTAAAAGAATGCTGATGACTAATTTTTTTTTTTTTTTACAGCTGAGAAAAGTAGTTTCATTTAAAAAACTGATTAAAGGAGTGTCTTTGAGTTATGCTTTCCATGTTGGTAAAATCAGACAGACGAGATACATGAATGATTACAAAATAATATTCCAAAATGAATGTTGGATAACTTTTCATTATTGTATAGCAAAATGAGAATAAGAACAACGTGGCGAGGTTTTAAAAAGACAATTTTTAAATCAAAAGATGATGTCCTTATTTGGTATTAAAAGATCCCTTTTAGGCTGGGCATGGTGGCTGACACCTGTAATCCCAGCACTTTGGGAGGCAGCAGCAGGTGGATCACCTGAGGTTGGGAGTTCGAGAACAGCCTGGCCAACACGGTGAAACCCTGCTGTTGCTAAAAATAAAAAATTAGCTGGGCATGGTGGTGGGCACCTATAATCCCAGCTACTTGGGAGCTGAGGCAAGAACTGCTTGAACTCGGAGGCAGAGGTTGCAGTGACCCGAGATCGCACCACTGCACTCCAGTCTGGGTGACAGAGTGAGATTCTGTCTCAAAAAAAAAAAAAATCTATTTTAAAACTCAGTATCTAATTGAATGCTGCTATTGAGCAAACTTAAAACTGGCAACTATACTGGTTTCCACTCAATTCATTCAACAAATCCTCCAAGTCCAGGAAGTTGATTGGCTCTAAAGCCCTTGGCAACTCTTTTTAGTTTGCTTCTCATATATACTGGATCTCTATAAACACTCTACCAAAAACCCCACAAGAGTTTCATAATTATTTTGCTCTATTGACTCATATCTTAGAGCTACATGGACATACATTATTTGGTCTGTCCTAAAACTTTGAGAAAGTTATCCTATTTGAATTTCAGGTATACACAATGTGAGTCTTTCCTCTCAACCATTTATTCTATATTATAAAGGATTCTGTGAGACACAAGACCTAGATTATGAAGCAAAGGGTTTTTTGATTCAGAAGGAACAAATCTAACCTGCTTGGTATGAAGCTATCTAATCACTGGCTGCTATTATATAAGGGAGTTACTTAGGCACCTTGACAAACATTATTATGATTAATAATTACCCTGTTCTTATAAGAACATTTCTCCCAACCAGTTCAAAGCCTTCTGGTATACAAAGACTCCCTTGATACATACTAACAATCTGAATGAATCCCTCCACCAAAATTAATTCCCCTAATGAAAGAGGCTGGTTTGCAGGCCGGGCACGGTGGCTCATGCCTGTAATCCCAGCACTTTGGGAGGCCGAGGCGGGTGGATCATGAGGTCAGGAGATCGAGACCATCCTGGCTAACATGGTGAAACCCCCATCTCTACTAAAAAATATAAAAAATTAGCCAGACGTGGTGGCGGGTGCCTGTAGTCCCAGCTTCTTGGGAGGCTGAGGCAAGAGAATGGTGTGAACCTGGGAACCAAAGCCTGCAGTGAGCCGAGATGGCGCCACAGCACTCCAGCCTGGGCGACAGAGCAAGACTCCGTCTCAAAAAAAAAAAAACAAAACAAAAAAGAAAGACGCTGGTTTCCAAAGGGCATGTATAACCAAACTACTTTCAAATTTCATACCTTTAAGTCCAAATGACCTGTGATGTCAAAACTCCTACTCTCTCAATCTAAACAGGGTCTATACCCTACATTTACCTTCATCTGAACATTATAGAGCCCCAAGTTTTAAAAAAGTTAGCTGGTCTGGTTGCAATTATTGAATTATAAAGTACCAAATTTTGGCCAGGTGCTATGGTTCACGCCTGTAATACCAGCACTTTGGGAGGCCGAGGCAGGCGGATCACCTGAGGTCAGGAGTTCCAGACCAGCCTGGCCAACATGGTGAAACCCTGTCTCTACTAAAAATAAAAAATTATCCAGGTGTGGTGGCAGGCACCTGTAGTTACAGCTACTCGGGAGGCTGAGGTTGCTGTGAGCCGAGATTGCACACTGTACTCCAGCCTGGGAGACAGAGTGACACTCCGTTCCCCTCCCACACGCCTCCCCCCCAATCTTATTCTTTTCACTATGAATTTTAAGGAACTAAATTAAAACTCCAGATATGAATCCTTAATTCTCTTCTTCCCATCCTCATGTCTCACCCCACAACTTGATTTTGAAATCTGGCTCCTTCATTTTGCTTTATCAATTCATGTTTTAAGAGTATTTTAATCTTCACACAAATTATACTTATTTCATCAAAATGTAAGGCAAGAAAAAACTTTATTTGCAAACATAAATATTTTCCACAAACATCTGACTTGTTCCATTGTTTTAGAAACAAATGTAAGACACAGCCCAAGTGACTTTTTTTTTTTTTTTTTTGGATCCACTATGACCAAGGCTATTAGGAGAAAAAAGACTTCTATCTTAATTTTATGCATAGAAAACCAAATAGCCATTTCCTTTCCAGAAATGACCGATTTTACTGAGCACATATACAGGTAACTTAACCATGCATTTAAAGAGATTAATTTAAAAATACATGTTATGTTTTGATGCAGGCCTCTGATTAAACTACTCTGAATTTAGTCCTTATCCTTGAAAATAATTTCATAGTTTCTAGTTATTTATTTATATATTTTTTGAGAAAGGGTCTTGCTTTATTACCCAGGCTGGAGTGTAATAGCAGGAACATGACTCACTGCAGCCTTTACCTCTGGCGCCTAAGAAATCCTTCCACTTCAGCCTCTGGAGTGGCTGGGACTACAGGCTTACGCCACCGCACCTGGCTAGTTTTTGTATTTTTGTAAAGACAGGGTCTCACCATGTTGCACAGGCTGGTTTTGAACTCGTAAGCTAAGCGATCCACCCCGTCTTGGCCCCGCCAGAGTGCTGGGATTTACAGACATAAGCCATTACACCTGGCCAACAGTTTCTATTTTACTGCCCCCAAACAAAAAAAATTCAATTTGATTGGTTGTCAAAAAAGGTAAAGATACACAAAAATGGCTGTATCTCATGATCATTTTGATGGCATATAACTTCACCCTACAATCTTTTTCAATATGTTTTGTTTTGAATTTCAGAGAAGGCTACTTGGACCTGAAGGTATGAATTAGGAAGTGGTCTACTACCAAAGTGCAATGAAGGCCAGTTTTCTTCATAGCTTAATATGAAAAACGTTTTAAAATGTCTCAGTTTCCCTATGCTAACCTCTGGTCACAGAGGCTTGAGGGCTTCCTATAGTACCAAAGTTTGACTTGCCAGTTACAAATAGAACTAATTCTTGCCCCCAGGGGTAAAGATAACAAATTCAGAACACTTTGACATACATCTATTAATATTTGCAGAAGGAGTATATATTGTTATATTAACATACACAAATTGCATAGTTGATCCAGAGGGAAGTCTGGAGAGTATAGGGATGGAAAAAAGGAGGATGGAGAAGAATGGGAACTAAAACTTTACGTTAAGGATTATCCATGAGAGCAAGACACAGGATAAAGTACTGAAAACAAAAAATAACTTAATGTAACCACTTGAGTGAACTGATTCATATGAATCCAATCTGATAGATGAAAAAAAGATCAAATTTGATAATACCAAGGAAAATACAGTACCTATATCTGAGTTATCTCAACTTATCTCAACTTCCTCATTGACAAAAAGATTGTCTCTCCTATCACTAAAAACTACTTTCTTTCTTTCTTTTTTAAAAGGGCTCAGGGGTGGCGGTGACCGCCCCACTCTGACACGGAGTGGGAAAGGGCTGGACCCCAGAACCACTTTTGGCCACCCCCGGTCCACACGGCCACCTCGACCCCTGGGACAGTGGCTGCAGGGTCATGCCCTCAAACAACCGCGCCTCAGCCATACTCGCCACACTTTACAACCCCGTCCCAGACCAGGGACAAGCCACTAGTGGGGTTGGGGGAGGAGACTAGAACTAGAGAGGTGGGACACGGAGCAGAGGCACCCCTGCAACCTCAGCCACCCCCAGCATGGCATCGTGTCCCTGAGCATCGCCAGCTTAGAAAGGCCTCGGATGGAGACTTGCGCTTTTTGAACACGCTGCGGGCGCACAAGACACCTGCCACTTGCTCTGGAATCCCAGAGAGGGTGGGCATGCGTGGACCGGGGAAGGACACCCCCGGGGGTGTTGGGAGGGAGGGAGGAAGGAAGAGAGAAGGATGGCAACGGAGGTGCCAAGGGCGGACAATCCTTTGGGTCCAGGGTTGACTTTGAATAGATCGCAGGGAGGCAGCTGCTCTGCTATGTACGAAACCACAACCTAAAAACTAATTTCTGTAAGAGACACCATAAAGGTAAAAATAATGTAAGCGTTCAGCTGACAGTAAGTATAAATGGTACTCATTTTCATTCTTAGCTGGTTCTGACATGTAGTGATCCATAGAAAGTACATTCATGAAAACAACCAGTTTTAAGCGCACAAACAATAAAAGTATATACACTTGATATAAAATGGCCATAAGTCAAGTATTTTCAAAATGTTTGATTTCAGAACCTTTGATGGTTAAGATAGCACAAAAATAACCTTCAGAAGAAAGGAATAAGCTAACATACCCAGCATCATATTTGATGACACCTTACATGCTCAAACAGGACTTAAACATTTTTATCTTTTTTAAAACTGCACTCTGATAGCCTCGTGTGGTGGCTCATGCCTGTAATCCCAATACTTTGGGAGGCCAAGGCAGGAGAACTGCTTCAGGCCAGCCTGGGCAACACAGCATATCTCTACAAAAATTCTTTTAAAAATTAGCAAGGCTTGGTGGCACATACCTCTCCTAGCTCCTGGAGAGGATGAGGGTAGAGGATGGCTTGAACCCAGGAGTTCTATGTTACAATGAGCTATGACTGCCCTGCCACTGAAAACTCTAGCCTGGGCCACAGAGTGAGATACTGTTTCTAGAACAAATGCAAAAAAGCACTGTGAAATTTATGTTTTAATTTTGAGTGTTATATTTTAGTGACAGGCTTCTTTCGTAAAGTAGAACTACCATGTTAAGTACCAACAAAGCTGATAAAATGATGCAAGATGTTGATAAACATTTTGCAACTTAAAAGCCACTAAATCAAATGTTTGCTTTTTGATTTCAAGGGTGATGGAGGTAAAGTGATCAGAATGTATAATATGGACATTTGCCCAGGCAAAAAATGTTATTAAAGCAAAACATGAACTAGCCATACGTGGAAAAGAAAGAGCAGAAAAAGACAAGACAGCATACTATATTTTTCCTCTTAAAATTCAATGTTATAATTAAATGATTGTTATCTGAGAATAAAGTTAGCTTCAGCTTTCTAATGGATGTGTTCCTACATCTATAAATTAGTATGAAAAATTATTCTGAAATGCACACTGCAAAATGGTGATAATATGAAAGTTACCTGGGAATTAAATCAGAACTGTCTCCATATGACTATTTCCAAGTCACAATCACAACTTTCTTAATAGCAATGGTTATATATGTGGCCAGAGAGTATTCAGTTTAACAGTAATGTCTTGATCATATAAAAATAGCAAAGCATAAACCTAATACAACAATGTATTATTTCTGATTGCCAAATGTGCATAAAAGTATAAAGATATTTTTTTCCAGCCTGGGTGACAGAGACTGTCTCAAAACAAAAAAAAAAATTTGCATGAGTATAACGAATTTAAGATGTCTGAACATGAACAAAAATGCTAACCTAAAATTTGAAGTATTTTAATAAAAGTTTTTGGGGCCTAGAATAAGAAATAACAGAATAATAATATTAAGAATAAGTATATAAGTATCAGTTATCAAGATGTATTTCCTGATGCAACAGCAAAATTCATGGTAAGTTCTGGCTTTTGCTATAGATGCAGGTATAGACATAGATTGCCAGTGTTACATGGATTCTCAGCATAAAACTAAAACTTAAAGAACTAAGTCCATGTTTATTAATAGCAATAACAATCAATTATCCAATATCTAATGCTGTCAGGTAGCAAGCTACACATTTGTAGATAAGTAAACAATTTACAGATAAGGAAACAGTTCAGTGAAGTAAGTCCATCAAGACGATGCAACCTGCAGTAGGTGAGTATACTGGGAAAGGAAGTCTGACACTTAAAACTCATGCTTGCTCCTAATTTCATTTCATTTCTTTTCTTTGGAGACAGGGTCTTGCCCTTTTGCCCAAGTTGGAGTGCAGTGGCATGATCGCGATTCACAACCTCTGCCTCCCAGGTTCAAGAGATCCGCTCGCCTCAGCCTCCTAAAGTGCTGGGATTACAGGAGCATGCCACCACATCAAGCTAATTTTTGTATTTTTAGTAGAGGCAGGGTTTCACGATGTTGCCCAGGCTGATCTAGACTCAAGGGATCCACCCACCTCTGCCTCCCAAAGTGCTGGGATTACAGTTGTGAGCCACTGTGCCAGGCCAATCTCTTTCTGTGTACAACCAGGAAGAAAAAAATGCGGTAAGAATCAAGTACTTTTTCTAACCTTGATTCCATCTAAGTTAGATTAGAAATGAGATCTTATAACCCAGTATACAACAGACTTTTACTGACTGTCCTATTTTTAACTTAGAGACAGAACAGCAGTATTTAGGTTCAGGCCTGGCTCTGTCCCCTATTCCACTGCGACTCAGTCATTTCCCTCCGACTGTTTCCTTAAATATAAAAGAAACAAAATAGAGAAAGTCGTGGCCTAAGAGTCACAGAAAAAAAGACTCCAAATTAAAAATAAAATTATGTGGTCCAATACACCCCCTTTCTAGTCTCATCTCTCAATGTACTAGGACACACAAGCCCAGTGAAATTAGTTTACTTAAAACATTATCTCTGTTCCTGTTTTATGCTTTTACACACAAAACCATGCTGACTGCAAATATGTTGTACTCTACTGCCCCACCCTTTCCCAAAGAAACCCACAACTATCTGCCTCCTAATCCAAAAATTGTATTTCCTCTGTGAAACACACTACCCCATGAACTGGGATATCTGGCTGAATGCTTACAGTATTTGGTTATATTCTGATGTGGCTTGATCCCAAACTAGATTATAAATGAATACAGTAGGGACTAGTTCTTCTAGCTTGCAACATAATAGATACATGTTTTTGAAAAGTGTGGGAAAACCCTCTGAAGTCTTATGATGGTATGGAATCAACCAGACCATTTGCATCAAATTTTATATTCAAAGGACTTTCTATTGTATTAAACACATACTATGGCAACATTTTCAGGCATTTGGCATCAAAGCAGATTATCTACTTGTGCAACAAAACTGCATGCCTATTACATGCCAGGAACTGTGCACTTTAGCCATAAAGATGAAAAACATTGTATCAAGATCTCATATGCTAATGGAAAAGAGGAACAGGAACATGACAGCATGATAGGAACACATGTAACAAATAAAAGGGAATGTGTTATTTTCTGGACCAAAAAAAATTGGGCTTACAAGTCAATAATTGCTCCTGAAAGGTTTTATATCTAATTTAATTCTTAACACCACTATATAGTTAATATTTTACCAATTGTATGGAACATAAAACTGAGTCCCAGAAAGCAAACTACCTAAAAGTCTTCCTTGGAGTGGAAAACCAGGTATTCAGACTTGGATTATTCTGGTTTCAAGCAGTGTTTATGATGTTCCTAACACTTTGGGAGGTTAAAGCAGGGGTCAGATGAAGGACCTGGCACGTCACAGTGTGTTTTGACTTTACCCTCAAATCTCTGGTGAATGAACAGTGTTTTAAAAAGATTTTTCTGGAAACATATTTTTGGAAAAATGTTTGATTTTATGAATTACGCTGGAAAATGGTTTTAACCATTATCCAAAAAAAGTTTTGAGATAGAATCTTGCTCTGTTGCCCCGGCTGGAATGCAGTGGCGTGATCTGGGCTCACTGCAACCTCTGCCTCCCAGGTTCAAGCAATTCTCTCACCTCAGCCTCCCAAATAGCTGGGATTACAGATACGTGCCATCATGCCTGGCTAATTTTTGTATTTTTAGTAGAGACGGGGTTTCACGATGTTGGCCACACTGGTCTCTAACTCCTGATCTTAAGTGATCTGCCCGCCTCAGCCTCCCAAAGTGCTGGGATTACAGTTTTAAATTTGTTTAGTTTGAGGCACTTCATAGGATAAGTAATGTATTTAGTAATTTCAGTTGAGTTCAGAGATTACAGATTCCAGAGTCATCGACAGGTAAAGGTATGGGAATTGATTATTGCAGTTAGTAAAATGGATAATTTAACATTGGTGGGGACACAACACTGGGAAATTCAACATTTAAGAAGCTGAAGAAACCAACTAGAAAAGGGTATTAGCATAAAAGCAAAGGAGTTTTAAGAGAATACATTCTTTTTTTCTTTTGAGACGGAGTTTCGCCCTGTTGCCCAGACCGGAGTGCAGTGGCGCTTCTCGGCTCACTGTAACCTCTGTCTCCTGGGTTCAAGCGATTCTCCTGCCTCAGCCTGCTGATAGCTGGAATTACAGGCATGCGTCACCACGACCGGCTAATTTTTCTATTTTTAGTAGAGACAGGGTTTCACCATGTTAGTCAGGCTGGTCTCGAACTCCTGACCTCGTGATCCGCCCACCTTGGTCTCCCAAAGTGCTGGGATTACAGGCGTGAGCTACCATGCCTGGCCAAGAGGATATATTCTTAGGAATCAAATGCTATGGTTTATATAAGACCACCCAGAGTTCATAAAAATACAGAACTTTCGGCTGGGCACGGTGGCTCAAGCTTGTAATCCCAGCACTTTGGGAGGCCAAGGTGAGCAGATCACGAGGTCAAGAGATCGAGACCATCCTGGCTAACACAGTGAAACCCCGTCTCTACTAAAAATACAAAAAATTAGCCAGGCGTGGTGGCAGGTGCCTGTAGTCCCAGCTACTCAGGAGGCTGAAGAAGAATGGCGTGAACCCAGGAGGTGGAGCTTGCAGTGAGCCGAGATTGCACCACTGCACTCCAGCCTAGGTGGGAAACAGAGTGAGACTCTGTCTCAAACAAAAACAAAAACAAAAACAAAACCCAGAACTTTCATAAAATATTATAAATGCAAATAACTGCATGTTTCTTATTCTTCTGAAAAATAAAACTTACCTAGATGGGCAGAGTTTGTGGAGAAAGGGAACTAAGTTAACCCTTAGATACTTTTAGACGAATCCTTGACTTTTGATGTCATTTGTAAAATCTTTTTCAGTCATTTAACTTTTTTTTTTTTTGAGACGGAGTCTCACTCTGTCGCCCAGGCTGGAGTGCAGTGGCTGGATCTCAGCTCACTGCAAGCTCCGCCTCCTGGGTTTACGCCATTCTCCTGCCTCAGCCTCCCGAGTAGCTAGGACTACAGACGCCCGCCACTTCGCCCGGGTAGTTTTCTGTATTTTTTTTAGTAGAGACGGAGTTTCACCGTGTTAGCCAGGATGGTCTCGATCTCCTGACCTTGTGATCCACCCGTCTCGGCCTCCCAAAGTGCTGGGATTACAGGCTTGAGCCACCGCGCCTAGCCTCATTTAACTTTTTTAATGCTGCAATCAAAGCTATCTAATGTGTCCTCTTACCCTTTTAACTTCCATTTGCCCTTTCACTGGCCATACAGTGGGAGCATGGAACAAAACAAAGAGAGTTCGCCACAGAAAGTCTGTTGTATACATGTGGTCAGATAAGTTGTGCTTGGGACACGGGACAGATGCCTAGACTACCACAATATTGTTATCAAATGAACCAGAGAATAGTGAGTATTTTTGTTGCCTTTTCGAGTTTTTCATAGAATGAGGAAAACCAATTGAACATTTCCTATTTAAAGTAAGTGTTCTTCAGGAATGAGGTTATCACCTTAGCACAGCCTTCCTTCATGAAAAATTTAAATACTAAAAATTTAAATACTAAACTTGAGGAACAGGTTCTCTCTTAACCTAACAACATTAAAACTTGTCAGAAATCCAATAGGGGTCAGGCACTGGGCATAATGTATAGGCAATTATGTGTGATGGAGGGGTGTAAATAGGCTTTACAGTACATTCACTTTTGTTTATTTTTTTTTTTTGAGACAGAGCCTCCCTCTGTTGCCCAGGCTGGAGTAGAGTGGTGTGATCTAAGCTCACTGCAACCTCCACCTCCCAGGTTCAAGCAATTCTCATGCCTCAGCCTCCTGAGAAGCTGGGATTACAGGTGCCACCATGCCCAGCCTGGACTCACTTTTCTGTTAAAAGGAGGTTTACAAATTCCTGAGAGTTTAGTTGCTAAATTCTGACCTAGCATATAATAATTCAAGTGTTTAATAAATCAGTAGCAATTTTCCCAAATCCAGAGTTTGATATGGAGCTAAACCATGTCATGAGCTCACCCATCATTCGAGTTACTATGCCCCTTAGGAATGAAGTCACTGGAATTAGAAGCAACCTGGTTTGAGAGGGTTATGTGGTACACCGTTTTCACAAATTTCAGAAATAATTTATACTACTTTACTTTCTAAGGAAGGTGGAAACCTAAAGTGGGTGAATAACTGAAAACTTGGGATTTTCTTTATTTTCCTATAGGTGGGGGTCTTGCTATGTTGCCCAGGCTGATCTTGATCTCTTGGCCTCAAGTGGTGATCCCCCCACCTAAGTCTCCTGAGTAACTGGGACTACAGGCGTGTGCCAGACACCTGGCTAATTTTTTTTTAAACAACTATTTGTAGAGATGGGGGTTTCATCATGTTGCCCAGCCTAGTCTCTAGCTCCTGGCCTCAAGCAATCCTCCTGCCTCGGCCTCCTAAAAGTGCTGAGATTACAGGCTACCAAGGGTGGCCTTGCCAATTTTTTTTTTTTTTAAGACAGTGTCTCACTGTGTCCCCCAGGTTGGAAGGCAGTGGTGTGATCTCAGCTCACTGCAACCTCCACCTCCTCAATTCAGGCGATTCTCATGCTTCAGCCTTCTGAGTAGCTGGATTATAGATGTGCACCACCATGCCCAGCTAATTGTTTCATATTTTTAGTAGAGACAGGGTTTTGCCACGTTGGCCAGGCTGGTCTTGAACTCCTGGCCTCATGTGATGCATCAAACCATCATGTGATGGCCTCCCAAAGTGCTGGGATTATAGGCATGAGCCACAATGCCCTGCCAGCAATTACTTTCAAATGCTATCTATCATTTGTGGGCATTAGATAATAATCTAACAATAAAAGGTAATGCTTAGGATAGTTATAAATAAAATAATTTCAAAATTATTATAAAGCTAATCAGACTTAGGTTAAGTATGTTGTGCACTGACATATAATCTACCTTAAAAAACAAATGCAATCAGTTCCTTTTCCTTGGCCTGAAGTGTAGACCTAAGATCTCAGCTTGCTTGCTAAATGTGTCTCCTATTAAGCCTGAATCTACCCTGTTTTGACTTTTGTCTCTTAAGACTATCAAATGTCAATTATTTTTCTTGAAAGTCAATTCCTTCTTTTTCTTTATACTCACCCAGGCAACCAGTACGGATGTTTCTGTAGTATCTTATATTCCTTCTTTATCACTCCTACTGATTCAGGCTCTCCTTGCTACATTGAGGGCTCTAAAAGCCAGTCTCTTCTTCTCCTGGGTTGAAGATAGGATGTTTTAAAATAAGTCTTTCTCTGTCCTGTGCCACACCTCAAAAGTTTAGTCATCAGCCAGGCACGGTGGCTCATGCCTGTAATCCCAGCACTTTGGGAGGCCAAGGTGGGCGGATCACCTGAGCTCAGAAGTTCGAGACCAGACTGGCCAACATGGGGAAACCCTGTCTCTATTAAAAAGACAAAAATTAGCTAGGCGTGGTGACAAGTGCCTGCAATCCCAGCTACTGGGGAGGCTGAGGCAGGAGAATTGCTTGAACCCAGGAGGTGGAGGCTGCAGTGAGCCGAGATCGCACCACTGCACTCCAGCCTGGGCAACAGAGCAAGACTCTGTCTCAATTAAAAAAACAAACAAAAAAAAAAGCCAAGTCATCCTTCAGACAGTGTAAGTAGGGCAAAGATTATCAACTTTGGTGAGGTCAAGTTAATGCTCTGCCACCTTGGGCAAGATTATGTATAAAGTATATACAACAGCATCCAACAGTTCGATGTATTATGAGAGCACTCTCTTTTGTGGGGAGGGAAGTCACACTAGCAGTTAAGGATTTCTCATCTGGCCTTAAATCAAGACTTTCCAGTAACTCCCCTGTTTTCTCATTAATGTCACCAAGGACCTGATGTGGCATTACCTTGCTAATTAAAAAAAAAAAAAAAAAACCCAAACTCTGTTATTTATACATCAAACTATACATAAAGAAACAGAAGTAGCACTAAAACTGAGATGAGTTTAGGCTGGGCACAGTGGCTCACACCTGTAATCCCTGCACTCTGGAAGGCTGAGGCAGGTGATCCTGAGGTCAGGAGTTCAAGACACCAGCCTGGCCAACATGGCGAAACCCCATCTCCACTAAAAATACGGAAATTAGCTGGGCGTGGTAGTGCGCACCTGTAGTTCCAGCTACTCAGGGGCTAAGGCAGGAGAATCAATTGAACCCAGGAGCTGGAGGCTGCAGTGAGCCAAGATCGCACCACTGCACTCCAGCCTGGGCAACAGAGCAAGGCTCTGTCTCAAAAACAAAAAAACAAAAACAAAACTCAGCTAAGTTTAAACTGGTAGAATAGAGTCTGGAAGAAAATAAATTAGTAAGTAAACATTTCCTTGCTAAACAAATGTAAGGGAAAAACCAGGATATAGTTTTAAATTTGGGACAAATATTAATCAATATACTTTGAGAGGGGCACTTAAAAATACTCTTTTCGGGATAAGAAATACTAAGGCGATATATTCTCTAAGAATAAGTTTCTATAAAATCTTCGTTTAGGCTTAAGTTGTACGAAATACCATTTGTATTAGGTTGATAACCAATTTAGTTTATTAGGAATGGTACTATATAAAAGATATATGCTGACTGAAAGCACATTTGATACCTCAAAAGACAATGCTGACAACGCCGCTTTTGCAGTGTGCTTACAAAGGAACAAAAAACAAAACAAACCCCAAAGGCCATTTCTTTCTCAAATAAGAAATACAAATGCAAGATAAACTTCAGTGCTTGCAGCAAAAGTAGGCATTAAAGAAAAATGCTATAAAATATATTTCCTTAAAAATATCCAGTGCAGTTTTTTTTTCTTCTTCCCACCTTTTTGGGGCAGAACTATCTCTGGGCCATCAGCAGTCTTCTCTCTTGCCTGGAGCCTCCCTAACCTTCCATCTCTTATCCAAATTGTTGATCAAAAGAGCTCTTTTTTTTTAGAGTTTAAAAGCCAGTATTTACAGTTTATAGACTGTACAGTTAATATTATCAATCTCTAAAAAACCACGTACACATGAATGCCTATCAAGTGTCAAGCACTAGGCTGGGTTATCAATGGAAAGAACGACACATTTACTTGGGAGTAGGGCATCTGTCGAGTTTCAAGAGGCAAAGAAAAGGCTCAAATTGTGTTATCCAGAAGTGAGAAAGACGCACTCCAGGTGGCAGGACAAAAGCACAAAGGTATGAGATGGCATAGTACTTTTGAGATGGCGTGCATTTTAATTGTAGCACATCAGAAGATATGCTATGTGAACCGAGTAAGCTTATCGCAATTGCAATGTTCCAAAGTTAAGAGACAATGATTTCAACAGAAATAAGGAAAAGAAGGTTGGGGTGTAATTTACTCAAATAATTTTTGTGAGGGGATGGGGGAAGAAATTTCTTAGGAAACAAGTACCAAGCTTAGTATTTTCATTTAGCTCAGAAAGCTAGCGGTCCCCAGTAAACTTTTGCATTGCCTACCTGTAGCTCTGAAGCTGGCAGAGCTAAGATGGAGGTGAAAATTGGAGAGGTATTGGAACATAACAGGCCCAAATGAAATTGCCCAGGCAGAATACATGAATGTATGAAGGCAGTCAAAGAAAAGTAATTCCAAGTATGAACAGTACTTGAAATGCCATAGGAAAGTCAAGAAAAACTGAGAGCTCAAGAAGTTCGTGGATTTGGCAATCAGGAACAATGAAGGTACACTCTGATTAAAGGCACAAAACAAGGAAAGGGTGTTTCCATTCGCTTGGAAAATGGCCTCATTTCCTTATTAAGGCACGGTGAAAGTAGAAACATTCTGAAAATTACCTTAAAATCTACTGACTTCACATTTAGTTCCTTTTTTAAGCAGGAATAAAAACTCCTATGAAGGAAGGGGAGACATCTTACACGTAACAAAGTAACCCTTGACATTCAAGAGTTCTTAATGCTTTCTATTCAGAGTGGACCTAATTACATTCTTTGTACTAATTAATTATAGTTCATCCACATTCAGTTGCTTAATAACTGAAAAAAGAAATCCACAAAAACTAGTGAGGATTTAAAGATACACAAACGAATTAAAAACCCAATCTTGTTTTCAACTACCAAGAGCCTACAACTAAGCCTTAATTATCTGAAATAGCACAACCTTGACCTCAGGTTCTTTTCAGGTCCAGCAATCATTTTCTCCTAGCACCAAGTATAAGTGCTCCATCAAGAAGTAGGCCAGATTTTAGCTGCAAATGTGTTGAGTAACTCCCCACCCTCTACACCACCCAAAAGGAGAAGCCCTTTAAAAATTTTTGCTAGTTTTGACTATTATAGTTTGGCCAAGTGGGAAAAACAAAAAACATATTCTACCTTACTGAATATGCCAAAATAGCCCTTACAAACTGCTGGATATTTTCTCCTATCGAAGTTTCAAAAGCTAAAAGTATAGTTTGTACTACTACAAAAGTGCTTCAAATGTCATAATGATGCAGGAATCTTAAGGAATAATATTCACCGGAAATGCTTATAATTGCGTCTTTTATTTTTAAAAACTACAAAAGGGCAACAGAAAGAAAACACACTAAAAGTACTGAAAAGTCTTACAACTTCATACAGTTTAAAACACGGCTTTTATTCTGTATTACTAACGCCCAATGCCAAAAATAAAAAACAAAATAAAAAATAAAAAGCAGGCCTGGGGCGGTGGCTCAGGCCTGTAATCCCAGCACTTTCGGAAGCTGACGCGGGAGGATCTCGACAGTTCGAGACCAGCCTGGCCAATATGGTGAAACCTCGTCTCTACTAAAAATAAAATAATCAGCCGGGTGTGGTTGTGGGCGCCTGTAATCCCAGCTACTTGGGAGGCTGAGGCAGGAGAATCGCTTCAACCCGGGGAGGCGGAGGTTGCAGTGTGCCTAGATCGCGCCACTGCACTCCAGTCTGGGCACGACAGAGCGAGACTCCGTCTCAAAAAAATAAAAAAATAAATAAATAAAGCAAATTCCACCGACAAAACTATATTCTTAAGGGATGTACAGATAGAAAACTGGAATAAAGAACAGGAAGTACAGAACAGTCTGAAAAGGACCCTTGAATTTAGATGGCTGCTTGTGCCGTTTAAAAGCAATTCAAGTGTTCCTGGGTGTTACTTACACCTTTACATTTGTTTCCAGACTTTGGAAATACTTTTCTATTCCAATCTGAAACTCTTTCCTCAGAAATTAATCGATCCTCCTTGACGTTGTACCCCCAGAAGCTCGTTTACCCCTCACTAGGCCTCGCAGTGACCCTCAAGTACTCCTAGTTGATTCCGAGTCCCAGGTCAGAGAACTACCACCTTACATAAGGATACTTTGCGGGGAGAAAGGCGGATAAGAAAATAGGGCGCCAAACCTTCTCCACCAACAGCCGTCACACCCCACGAGGAGTGTCCTGCGGGGGCTTTCCCCTGGGAGCCGCAGCTGTTCTACCGTATGGGGGAGGGGAACGCTTTCCAACAGTCATCTCTTCCTCTTCGGGCCGCCAACGCCGACCGCACCACAGTCTCCTCCGCCCAAGCCCTGTCCCCTCCCCCGCCCCGGCCTGGGTCGGAGCCAAACCCCACAGGAATGCAGCCCGGTCACATGCGCTGCGGCGGTGGACGTGCCTCTCCCCCCGCGCCCCAAGGAGACCCAGCGCCATCTTGCCCTGACGCAGTTACAAAAGTCACGGGAGAAATCCTGTCTCCTCCTCCGCGCCAGCGCCCCAAAGTTTCGCAGAGGCCGAGCCGGGGCCCTCACCTCGCGCAGGGACAGGAGAAAATGGTCAGGGAAGAGCCTTGCGATACCCTTCGCCACTGCTTGGCTTCCACATCGGCCGCGGCAACAACGATCGCCATCGTCACTTCTCCCTCTCTACCTTTGCAACAGCCTCCCCCTACAGCTTTGGCCCCACCCGCTGCTGCAGGATGAGGTCATCGCCAGCCAACCACGACGCGCCCGACAGGACACATCAGGCGCCGATTGGCTGCCGAGACCACCTCTGCCTCTCCCCACTCTGCTCCCCCTGGCGCTCCGGGTCGCTGCGGGGCAAGGGGAAGACGCAAACCATTTCGGGGAAAGACCCCGAAAACAAGAGCCGGAATCGCCGTGTCATTTTAGTGGGGAAACCCTTTTATTCTTTGGTCTCCCCCTTTTTTCTTCGATATCACTGTCTCTCTGTCCCTCCCTCGTTTAATCACCGCCACATAAAGGAATTCCCACTCCCCTCCCCGCACATTGTCCCACCGGTGGGGAAATCCTTCCCCGAGGCCAAGAGAAGTATAGGAGGCAGCGACGGTAACTGCACCGACGGCAACGGCAGCTTTTTACCCCGAAACACGGTGGCAGGGAGGCGGCGTTGATGATGGCTGCATTTTTCCTGCTGCTTCTCCCCCCGACCTCTTCCGTTTCTTGCTCCTCCATCGAGACAGCGCTGGACTCGCCAGCTCCGCTTTTATCCGGTGCCCGGAGCCTGCGCACTGGAGCCTCCTCAGCCCCTAGTGGGCGTCGAGTGACACCCCAACCGGGTTCACCCAGCGCCGGAGGCCAGACTGGGCTGGGGGAGGAGGGGGAGAGGGACGGGGAGACGGGACTGGGGTTGTTTGGGAGGAGGAGAAAGTGTATCGCTTTCGAAGGGTGACGGGAGGGAGTTCGTTCCCAGGCCCTGTTGTCCTTGTCCGTGCACCCAATACTGGCATGCCCAAGCTCACCTATATCCAGATTTGAGGGCCACTGGGGGAAAGGGGGAAAGAACCAGTCCCACCGAACACCGACACTTCCTCAAACCTTCGGTGGATTGTTGAATGCATCTGTTATCAGAAATACAGAGATTCCGTCCCCCTCACCGCCTCCAGTTTGCTATCTTCGAGCCTCCACTGAGAGGCAACGGCGGGCGGCAGCCCACAAGCAAAATGGCGCTGGGCAGCTTCATCCCCTCCCCCTCTGCCCCTGCGGAGCGGGACGGGCGGGCC
>NW_012121154.1:12473598-12510311 GCF_000951035.1 Colobus angolensis palliatus
CCGCCGTCGCCGCCATTTTCCCAGAGCGAGAGGCAGTGACACTGAGCGGGCGCAGGGGGCCGAGTGGGAGACCGTACCGGAGTTCGGGAGCGGCAACAGAGTGGGCACAGACACTCCGAGCAGCCTCGCCGTCGCCTCTGCGTTCCTGTTGACTGCCTGGGTGCCCCCTCCCCTACTCGGTTCCTGGTGAAGAGGCTGCGCGCTGCTGTTTGGGGAGGGGGTGTGTGGAGCCGGGTCCTGTGTCCGCAGTGGCTGCTGTCGGGGGGTCGCCTGTTTGCGGAGGTGCGGAGAGACTCCTTGGGGGTCGAGCACATAACGGAGTTCGGGTGTCTCGTGTGTGAACATCACAGGTCAGTGCCTGTCGTCTCCGTGGGAGTTCCTGGGGCTTGCAGGGTTGGGGGACTTGTGTTTGAAGGGGGAGGGAGGTCTCTCATCTTTATCCTTAAGCTGGGGGAGCAGACGTTGACTCTCAGGTGTCTTTGCCGGCGCAAGACGTTGCTTGCTTAAATCGAATTTATCCTTTCTTTTTCCTGACCCTAGAAATGGAGCATTATGGCGGGTTTTAGGGTTGGGGAAGGGGAACCTGGCAGTTAAACCCCCTTGAGAGTGGGAGTTAGGGAGGGGGCGCACTCCTCATTGGCAGCAGGTTAAGGCCGCTTGAGTGAAGAGGGAGGCTTGTGACTGTTAGTAGGGTTTGTGTCGAAGTGGTCCCAGGAGCTGCCAGCGCTCCCTTTTCTCAACCGTGTCTTGTTCAGGTGCTGAAAAGCCATATAGGCCCCATTTTCTTCTTCCATTTCTTGACGGACAGTCTCTGGTATAATGTGCACATGAATACGTAGGGGGTAAGAAGAACGCCTTGGGCATCTCTCTTTGTGGGAAAGGAGACAGCTAGCTCCTCATCCTCCCCTGGAGAGGGTAAACCCGCCCCTGAGGTGGTCACCCCAGTACCCAGCCTTCTGAGTCTCCTCCCCCACTCGTTTTGCATTACCGCCGTGCTTTACTGTGCCGGAGCCTTAGGATCTACAATATGGCTCATTTCAGAAGAGCTTATTTTGACCAAGGCATTGGCACAGACCCTGTGGCAGCAGACACAGATGAGAAACAAACGGTTCACTGTGCTAAACGAGGTGGGGGTGAGAAAAAACAATCCAGAGTGCTCTCTTCTACTGGCCTTAGTTCCGTATAGATCCGTCCTTGCTGGGCTGTGTCTTAAGAATGATACAATTTAAAGTCAAAGAGAAATCGCTAGAGTTAGCTCTAGAGTAAACCTCGTTTTGCCTATTTTGTTCCCTTTTTAGAGATGTGAATAAGGTAAGGTGTTTGGAGTTCTGGAGACCTTGGAGAGAATTAAGTGAGGTGCATTCAACTCTAGGCTGGAGACATGAATACCTATTTGGAAAATAGTCTGTTTTTTCCTTCAGTTTCTGAGATGGGGAGTAAAAACTGAAATTTCCCTCTTTTGTCCTTTACAGATTCTAAAAATGGCGGCCCCAGGCTGATGTTGTGGTAATCTAATCAGCTCGGGTCCTCCACACCCCATGCAGTGCGTTTGTCTGCAGCATATTACAGGCTTATTATGTTTACATGAAAAGACTGGGCTTTTTTTCCTTCCCCGAGCCAGCTACAAAAATGTGTTGATTTTTTACTGCAAATTACAATGCTGTATTTTAGTTGATTAATTTGATTCGTTTTTCCTGAAAGGCAAATAAAATGTCTCCACTTTTGAAAAAAAAAAAAAAGCCTTGCAAATTTCAGTGGTGGTGATGGGTGCGCTTCAACATTAAAAAAATTATTTTGGTACTAATAATTGGTTTTTGTTTGCTTTAATCCAGCCATGTTTTATTCAGTATGCCAAAGTAGATTAAAATGTTTAATAAGTGTATAAGTACAATCTATTTTGTGTGATTAAATGTTTCAATCTAGAGTAAGACATTTCCCAACCACTTCTTGACCCATTTTGTGGATTTTGGTTTTTGTATTCTGTTTCAGCTTAAATTTTAGGGAGCTGTACAAACAAGCCTAAACCTGTTACTTCATTGGGTGTAGAGATGCCATTATATTTTGCCATCCATTTTTCCAATGTATTTAAGCTTTCCTTAAGAATTTTCAAAGTTGATTGTGTATTTGGTAAAGTGAAGCTTCGTGCTGCCTTTAACAATCGTCTTACAGCATACTATCATCATTATGTAAGTTTAAGGCTCCGATCCTTGACTTTTTTTCCTCTTCAAATATGCCCATTTACCTTATAGGATTGTGGAATTTAGTCTGTTTTAATAGACCATAAATAAAAACATTACCATAATAGGGTCTTGAATCCATTTTATGCTCTTTTCAGAATCTTACAGACTGAGACTGAAAATTAAATGATGTCAGGTGTTATTTAACTGTATGTTTTAAAGTGTGAAAGATTAGAATTCACTTTCGTAGTGGGAGTTCTATCTTTTTGGGTTGAACTAAGCAGTGAGATATGAGTGGGCCATTAATGACATTTAATGACCATTCTGATTGTGAACCAATGGAAAGATGAGTGCCTTTCAATCTAGTAGTACTTAAAAAGGTTGGAGAGTATACACTGTTTCATGATTCTTTTATTCCATTGTAAATATTTTAGAGCAGCATTTACTTCATATGGTGACTGTATCAACTAGGTTGGTGATAAGGTTCTAGCCTACGAAATAATTAGAGAAGTAACTGGCTTAGGGATTTTCTACATACCAGTGAGTTTCATCATGGAAGACTGAGCACACAACCTTACTTAGAATATTTGAAATATTTTATTATAAAGTGAAATGTTAGTGGGTAGTGGGCAAGTTTGTGTAGGGATTTGGGGTCAATACTCATTTGTATTTTGATATGAGCAGGTACGTCAGTCCAGATTCTTCACTGCTGTGTGAAGATTGTGCATTTATTTTAAAGGCTAGGTGATTAAGTTCTGTGGTTCAGAAGCTTGGTACTTTAAACTTACTATTCAGTATACAAAGTCAGTGTATTTTTATAAATTTGATTTGTGTGGCCATAGGAGGGAACAGTGTGCCCAATGTTTTTCTTCATAGAGACCTTGGTCAGGTCTATATAGACAAAGCAGTTGAACTTATTTGGCTTCAAATGAAAAATACCAAGTTAGAAATTATAGGAAAAGCTGTCTTCAGTTTACTAGCTTTCTTCGTATTGGCTTGCTTTATTGCTTTAGGTTTTGTTTGTTTCTTTTTACTGGTGGTGGTGGTGGGTGTTTTTATTTTTATTTTTATTTTTTGATGTTTTAGTTCCTGTGAAATAAGACTGGCTTTTTTTTTTTTTTTTAAAGTATTGTACCTTATTTTGAATGGTTACTTTATAAATAACAACGCTATAATTGTTTGTTTTTTGTTAATTTACCATGTGTGTTTTAAGTTAGGATTGTCTAGGCAAATTTATTAAAAGGTTAGGCATAATTTTTGTTCCCAGAGAGTTTTGAAAGAATTTGGTCTCTTGGGGGAAACTAGTCAAATAGTCTTTGTTCTAGGATAGCTGAGTTTGAAGGATTAGTTGTTTATCTGTTTAAGTGGATTTGTAGAAAACTGTAATGTAATTGGAGAGTAAATTTTATTTTTAGAGCCTACATTTTGATCATATATCCTTTCGTTGTCAGTGTAAATGAAAGGATCTCTCTGATCCCAGTTTAAGTGTAGAGCCTCGACGGGTCTCCATTTCCCACCAACTCTGTAGGACTAATAACTGCCCTACAATTTTGGCTTGTCTGACTTCCTCACAGCTTCCAGCGAGAAATCTTGGCCATATATGCCCCCAGTAAGCTCTAGGACTTCTTGAATCTATCGAGGAAGTAGAGAGAAAAGCTAATTAATAGGAGAAAAATTTCCCCTTAGTATATACCTTAGTGGTCTCAGGGAAATAATAATTTCTTAAATTGGCTTCTTAATTTCCAAGAATAACGTACTCATTTTCACTCATCAATCTCCTAAAGAAACCTGTGGTTTAATTTTTAAAGGTGTGTTTTATGTAAACCCTAACAGCTCTGCATTTCTGGAACAGCTTCTGCGTACTAGGACTTAAATGTGTACAACCATAGTGTGCTTAAAATGTATAAAACCAACAGAAATTTGAAGAGCTATCAAAACTGGTTGGGAAATACTAGTATGCAGTTTTTCTCAACAGATGCTATTTTGTGTTTAGTATTTAAAAAATATTTTAATAATGTATAAAAGCTTTTATCTCCAAAGGATTTATTTTTAGCAGATGGTAGGTGCTTAATTATTTCTTGGATGTGAATCTTTTGTTGAAGCAAACACATTTACATGTCAAATACGTAGGGTGATCAGGGACTCTTCCCAGTTATGTGTTAGAATAAATGTTAAATACTTGTATTCTGTGAGACTTTTTTCCCCCAATTTCATGATAGATTATTTATGAGACTTTTTAATATTGAAAATATAATTATTTTTACTTTATGGTAAAATTGCTTTTTGTGTTGACTGGCAAATTAAGAGGAATACTATTTGAAATGTTACTCTGTGAATGTTACTGGCTTTTAGGCTGGGTTTAAAATTGAAGTGGCTCGTATTTACTACCTGTTTTGTAATGTGCAAAAGTTGGGGGGAGCCTTATTTTTTTCTTGACATTAACAGGATAATTTTTTGTATTACCTACAAATTTACTTAATATGGAGGAATAATATTTGTTGTTTTCTACACTAAACTGGAAGTGGATGGTATTTTAACTAAAAATCTTGCAATTGCTATTAAACATTTTACTTTATATAAAAAAGGTGTATTTTACTTTATATAAAATAAATATGAGTATTTTACTTTGTATAATATAAAATGAGTATTTTACTTTATATAAAATACTCATTGTTTAATAGCAATTGCAAGATTTTTAATAGCAGTTGCAAGAGATAGGAATTAACCATATTATGATGCAAATTGCTTTTTGTTATTGTGAACTTCCATGCTAAGTGCTACATTAAAAATCAAATGAAGGTGACCCAGACTAAGTTAATTAGATCTTAATTCAAATCTTTAAGGATAAAAGAAGTTTTTATTAACCATTGGTATCTAGGATGCCTTTTACTTAAATCAGAGTCAGGAAAAGCAGTTGGTCTTGTATTTCACTAGATAACATGTTTTCACTTGATATGAAATCAATTCTTTTTTTCCCTCATGAATAGCTCATAATTGGATTTTATTTTTGGACAGAAAAACTTTTTTTATTGTTAGGTGAATTTTACAGTTTTATTGGAAATCTTATTTGGTTATTTACCAAAACTATTTAAGCTTTTTGGGATGTTGGACATTTTCAACGCAACAGGTCAACAAGGAATTCTTTTTTGATGTGTTGCATTAAGATGCCATCAAAACAGACATTATATCTTTTAATGAGTAAATAACCTATACTTTAAATTAATGTGTAAACTACTTGTTCATTTTTAATTAAAATATTTTGTATTTCAAAACTTTGAAACATGAAATCTGGATTTAGAAAGGATCTGCATGCAGGTCAACGTGATAAGCAATGATCTATGTAGCTTTATTTTTACAACACTTGGATCGAGAGGTAATTTCTTAGCAACTCTTAGGTTGCTTAGAGTTAATCCAAAGGAAGAAACATTCCTTCAGAAGACTAGGACATATCAGATATTAATTATTAAAAATAGGCTGGACACAGTGGCTCATACCTGTAATTTCACTACTTTGGGAGGCCGAGGCAGGCGGATCATTTGAGGTCAGGAGTTTGAGACCAGCCTGGCCAACATGGTGAAACCCCATCTTTACTAAAAATTACAAAAATTAGCCAGGCGTGGTGGCAGGTGCCTGTAATCTTACCTACTCAGGAGGGCAAGGCAGGAGAATTGCTTGAACCCAGGAGGCAGAGGTTGCAGTGAGCCGAGATTTTGCCGCTGTGCTTCAGTCTGGGTGATAGGGTGAGACTCTCTCTCAAAAAAAAGTAAATAAGTAAATTAAAAACAAAAAATTCTTGGTCCTGAATTTTAGTATTGAGAAAGATGATTTTGAGTAATCACACCGGTGTAATAGCTAACTTGGTTAACAGCATTTAAGATCATGCCTGTCTAGCATACGATAATGGATTGAGTTAGTTTTGGTTTGCGGTACTTGTAACTTTAAAGTTCACCTGGCCGGGCATGGTGGCTCATGCTTGTAATCCCAGCACTTTGGGAGGCTGAGGCAGGTGGATCACCTGAGCTCAGGAGTTCAAGACCAGCCTGGCCAACATAGGGAAACCCCATCTCTGCTACAAAAATTAGCTGGGCTTGGTGGCGGGTGCCTGTAATCCCAGTTACTTGGGAGGCTGAGGCAGGAGAATTGCTTGGACCTGGGAGGCGGAGGTTGCAGTGAGCCAAGATTTTGCCAGTGCACAACCTGGGCGACAAGAGCGAAACTGCATCTCTAAAATAAATAGAGTTCATGTAATTATGTTGTCTCATGTTCTATCTGAGACCAAAAATGTTTAAATTTTTTCATTTATGTTGACTTTTGTTTTCATAGGGTATTTAAAATAATTTCCATTTAAAGTCTTAAAAATTTACACTTACAAATTATTTTAAACTTATTTTAGTTGAATAAGTTTAAACTTAAAGATTAAATATGTTTTCCTGTTCTCCTTACTGTTTGGCCTAAGATGAAGCCTAGTGTCAGTGGGTTTTAGTAAAAAGTGAGGAATATGGTGAAAAGAATTAGCCATTACCACTTAGGATACTGTGAGGAAAACATAATTTGAGTCTTTCAGAGGTTCCACATGTAAGCAGAATGTGTATGAGAAAGATACACTCTTCTAATATTTTTGTTTTCTTATTTCACAGACTAATACATGTAATCGTTTCTATTTTTGAGTTTACAGAGAGAGAATCTTGATTTCCTCTTACCATCTTACTTTATATAACACTTAAAGAAAGACAGCATTCAGGAATTTGAAAACCCCATTTCCTCTTTAATGAAGTGGGTGAGATGGGAAGATTCATGATGTGACTAATTTGAATGGTTAGGACTGTCGTCCAGTAGCCATAAATAGGGGTCTGAGGTTGGTCTGATACATAGTAACTCTTACCCAGAAAATAAGTCTCCTTCTCTTTCAATGAAGCTGCTTAATTGGTTGCCTTGACACAGCCTTATTACATCTTACATCATTAAGCCTTCACTGTAACAATATTTTTGAAGCACAGACAAAAGATGAATTTGAGTAGCTATTATTTTCCTGGCACCACAGATACAGAGAGAGATAAGACTGTCCCTGCTCTGAGAGAACCCGTAGTTTATTTTACCTTCTTAAAAGCCTGCTGTCTTAGAGTTTTTTGGATGCAAGGAACAGAAATCAGCTCTAGCTAGCTTAAATAAAGGATTTGTTATAAGGCTATAGGGAAATCTCACATAATTTATTTGAAGAAAGTACAGATGGGCCTCACAGGAATTGGCAAGGTGTCAAAGAGCCACTATTCACCATCTTGATCCCTTCTAATTATCTGAGACTAGTTAGAGAGATGGTGGTGGGGTGGGTGTTTATGGTGTGTGGAGTGGCGTTTCTCAGATGTAAAGCTAGAGAGAGACAGCTTTAATTCTCCTGAAAACAATCCACCTTTTTTCCAGGGATGTTCAAAGGTATTTGGGAGGGCTTCCAAAACTAAATAATTGATACACCAAACTGATGATTCAGTTTTTAATTAAAACATTGCCACACACATATGAGGAATGCTAAAAAAAAAAAACCAAGGTATTTTTGGTTTTTACTTAAAAATAATTTAAAATTTACAGAAAATTTACTTGAATAGTACAAATAACTCTCTTACACCCTGTACCAAGATCACCTGACTTGTGACATTTTGCTGTTTGCTTTATTATTCTCTTTGTATATACACCTGATATTTTTCCTGAACCATTTGAGAGTGGGTTTCATTGCCAGTAGTACTGGCCCCTTTACAGCCCTTATTACTGAAGTATGCATTTCCTAAGAACATGCATGTTTTCCTAAGTAACCAGAGTAGTTGTCAAATTTAAGAAATTTAACATTGATGTAATACTAAATAGTCTATATTCTAGTTTTATCAATTATCCCTGTTATGTCCTTTATTAGCATTTTTTTCAGTACCATTAGCCAATCCAAGATCACAGATTGCATTTAGTTTTGTTGTCCCTTAAGTCTCTTTTGATCTGGAACAGTTTCTCCGTCTTTGTCTTTTATGACATTGGAAGGCTTATTATTTATATATTGCCCCTCAGTTTGGCTTTGTCTTAAGGTTTCTTCATTCAGATTATGCATTTTTGGCTGGAATACTGGATTAGTAATATGTGTTTTTCTATCGTCTGGAGGCATATGATGTTTGTTTGCCCTTTACTATTATGTTCATTTTGATAGCTTGGTTAAGGTGTTGAGTAGTTTCTCTATTGTATAGTTGCTGTTTTTTTGACATTACTAATAAATTTGTGGGGAGATACTTTGAGATCGTATAAATATCCTCTTCTCATTAAACTTTCCTCTTCAAGATTTAGCATCTATTGATGATTCTTGCCTGAATAAAGTTTTTACTCTGTTGGTTGTAAATACACGAAAGTTTTTCTTTTCTTTTGCTTAATTAAAAAAATTTTCTTCTTTTCTTTACTTGGGTATATACATATACACCATGATTTTTAACTGATTTGTTTCTGGATAGTTGGGATTGTGGGAGTTTCGTTTTGTTGTTTTTTCTCTTCCAGTTTTTCTGTAAGGCATATGGGCTGCTTTTAAAATCACAACAAAATAAATTTTAAGAAAAGTATAGATAAGTTAGACAGTATTATATGGATAATATTCCTGCACAGTTTTCCACCCAAATGGGATTTAAATAGTTTCGTGGATGCTGATCTAATTTGAAATCCAGAACACACACAAAAAAGATGTGCTTCTAGTTCCTTATTTAGTCTTTAAAACTATTGCTAAATGAGTCATGAGTTACAGTTGTATTGTTTAGGTTTATGATTTGCTAATGCCAGCAGCTTAATTTCGAAGGGCCGAAAACATCTTTCAATTTTGATACTCCCTTTCTCCATTAAAAAAATTCATTACCCCGTCTGTACTAAAAATACAAAAAAGTAGCTGGGCTTGGTGGCGGGCGCCTGTAATCCCAGCTACTGGGAGGCTGGGGAAGGACAATTGCTTGAACCTAGGAGGAAGAGGTTGCAGTGAGCTGAGATTGCATCATTGCACGCCATTCTCAGTGACAAGAGTGAGACTCCATCTCAAAAAGAAAAAGAAAAAAAGATCGTTAAGCAATTTTTTTTTTTTTTTGAGACGGAGTCTCACTCTGTCGCCCAGGCTGGAGTACAGTGGTGCGATCTCAGCTCACTGCAAGCTCCGCCTCCCGGGTTCACGCCGTTCTCCTGCCTCAGCCTCCCTAGTAGCTGGGACAACAGGCGCCCACCACCAGGCCTGGCTGATTTTTTTGTATTTTTAGTAGAGACGGGATTTCACTGTGTTAGCCAGGATGGTCTGGATCTCCTGACCTCGTGATCCGCCCACCTTGGCCTCCCAAAATGCTGGGATTACAGGAGTGAGCCACAGTGCCTGGCCCCGTTAAGCAATTTTTAAAAAGTAAAATAATATTTTTTGGAAAACCATTAAGATAGGTTCTTTTTCACATACATTTCACATTAATACTTTTTAAAAGGGGGTTGGTGAGATGGTATATACACAGATGGTAATACAGCAGAGCATGAAACATCTGTAACTCTAGGGCAAAGCGGTATATGGTTTCTAGAACTTTGTGATTAAAGAAATACATACTCAGAAAGGTTAAGAAGAACAAAAACAGGGAAAGAAACAGGAAAACACTTAGACTTTTATTACATTATAATAATACTCATCAGTTTTATGTATTTTCTTTCAGTGATAGCAAAATGTTGGTAGTGAATTTGGATGATTTAATTTCTTTGGAAATTTTCAGACAGCAGAAGAAGAAAATTTTGAGACTTATGGAGTGCGTATTCTCTAAAACTTAAAATTTTCTTCTGAGAAAATTAAGATAATCATATTTCGCAACGATGGAAATTAATGAAATACAGTGAATACTTACCATTTGGTAGGTGCTTTAAAAAATAATTTGAATTGACTGTGTGCAAATGTCTTAACAGATTAATGGAGGTTCAGTTTGTGGTACTACTAAGTCTTATTTTAGTGTTTAAACAAAAGGTATGGCGAAAGGTACAAAAACAAGCCCCATGGTGAACGAAAGGATTTTCTTTCAGGCCAGAACTCCCATCCTGAATGTGTAAAGGAGCACCTTAATTGACTGAAGTTAAGAATCTACATTTAGAATTGACTTAAGAGATCGCTTTGTTATTTTTTTCTCACTGTGGCCCAAAGACCTCATGTATCAGTTATATTAAAATGAACATTCTTGGGGCCTCTTTCCAGACCAGTATAATCAAATATTTAGAGTGGGTCCTTGAATTTGCATTTTAGTACTGGCTCCAGCTCATTTTTGTATTCCAGTTCTCCGCTTTTATTTTATAAGCAGACTGAGCCCCAGAGAGTTTAAATGATTTTCCCAAGGTCATAAAGTTAGATAGTGGTTAATCAAGGTTTAAAATTTAGGTCCTGATTCTTGGCGCTTTATACTTTGCCAAGAAATCATGCTGGACATTTCTCTTTAAAAGACAGGCCACTATTTTCAGAGTCTCTGAAGTAAGCAAATACTGGCTTTTTTACAGTGTCATGTGACAGATTCTCTGCTGCTTCTGTGTATTCCAGTTCAAGATGATTCATTGGTTTCCAGAACCTATAGGCTACTTGGATAAGGAGCTTGAATTGAAATCACAGCAGTACAAATTGGGATCAAGTTGTGGTTGGGCCTTGAATGCCAGAATAAAAGCATATGTACTTAAGAGGAGTGCTACTGAAAAATTTGCACTGGGGAATGACATATGGAACATGGCTTATTTACCTCCAATCCTTAAGATGTAAAAGTAACATATGTTTGTTAAAAGGACTCAAAACAGTACTACTTTAAAAGCTGTATTGTATAGAGTAGAGACTCCAGAACCATACCGCTTTGGTTTGATTGCTCTCAAACCAGGTTGTACTACCTTGGGCAATGTTTTTTACCTCTTTGTGCTTTTGTTTCTTGGTCTGCAAAATGGAGATAATAAATAGAACCTATTTCTTAGAGTGGTTTTGAGAATTCAATAAGTTAATTGGGGTAAAATTCTTAGTAAGCTCTATAGCCTTTTCTGTGATAGTTATTTCTGGAAAAAAGTAAATCTCTGACTTCTGTGTATAAGGTCTATCATATGCTAAGGTGATCACTATTTATAGTTTTTTTTTTTTCTAAAATGTTTTATGTAGGTACTGTAGATGTTTCCTTAATCTTCATTTAACCAGTGTGCAGGATAAATAATTCTTTTGAAAATACTAATGTCCATGTAAGTTGTATGAATGTAAACAACTTTCTGCTGCTTCCACCATTTGAGTTGAATGCTCATGGAAATCATAGGTTTGTTCCCAAATTGGCTAATTCCATTGTACTTGTAATGTGTTTATATTGTTCTATTAAATGTTACATAAACCAATGATAAATGAATATGAAAAGAGAACTGTGTAAAAACAAACTAAGTTAAATGCTTTGGAAAACTTGATGAAGGCAAATTAATTGCTGAAGAATATTGTAGTCAGGTTAGGTGTGGGCAAGATGACTAAAAGATTATAGGGAAAAAATAGAAATCTAGAAGGAAGTCTACTTTCAGATTGCCCTAGAAAAATCTAGGTGACTTATTTTGAAATATGTTGAACAAAAAACTGTAGACAATGCATTATTGATCTGGTTTATGTAGGAACAAGAAACTAGAATTCTAGTCAGGCGAGCTATACTCAAAGAATACATTTCGGCTTGAAACTAAAAAATTGATAAGGACATTTTAAATTAAAAGTACAGTATTTAAGATATATTTTTTGTAATTCTCCATATTAACCTTGATGAACTCACAAACATCTAGTCTCTTGTGTATATGTAAATTTAGATTTCTTTAATTCAAAAGGGGATGGATCCAGTTACATACTGTAACTCTTTTGGTTATTTAGTGTCTTGGAAATCTAAAAATGGGACTTTAGGATCTGTATCCAGTGGGATTTATAGGACTCTGCTAGATGAAATAACAGATTTCAAGTGGTTCTGGAACATACCAAGATCCAAAGACCTTTGTTGTCTTGTGAGATTTAAATTCTTTTTTAGGGAACTTTTGAACTCTGATAATACTGTAGTGGCAGATAGTTGAGTGCCTTCCTATGTAAAAGCATCATAGTAGCTATCAATTTTGTTTTGTTCATCTTGCACATACTGCTTCCTAAGGGAAATAAGTGATGATTGTGTTGGTTAATATCACTGGAGTCAGATTGTGTGGTTTTTTCAAATGTAAGCCTGTAATTGGTGTACAGTAACCTAGTTGCTGTGTATTAGTATTAATCGTTAGCTATACATTAATCTGTCAACCGTTTGATCTTTGAATTGTATGTTAAAACTGGCAAATCTCATGGATGTGATATGGTTGTACCAAAAGACAAATGCTGTTTTGTTGTGTAATTGCTTTGAGAATAATTGTGAGAAACTGGTATTTATCATTTAAATTGATCTAGAGTGATAGTGCAAGTTATAGGTCAGATTATGTTGGCATAGCTTAAAATTTCACTTACAGAAGTTTAAAGTTGATACCTCTTACCTCCTAAAGTAAATAGTTCATTAAGGATTTTGGGAAAAGCAATGCTAGTTCAATCCCCAGCTACACACAGCAATTTCCTCATGCTTAAATGATTTTCATGAGTGGCTGATGAGCTGACTATATGTGGATTATTTTTCATTTATCTATAATCCCTTTGCAGAAAGGCCCCACCCCTCTTTTTTTTTTTTTTTTTTTTTGATGTAGGGTCTCGCTCTGTCGACCAGAGTGGAGTGCAGTGGCACGGTCTTGGCTCACTACAGCCTTGATCTCCCAGGCTCAAGCGATCCTCCCACCTCAACCTCCCAAGTAACTGGGACTACAGGCGCCATGCCACCATGTCCGGCTAATTTAAAACAAATTTTTTTTTGTAGAGATAGGGTCTCATTAAACAGCCCATGCTGGTCTTTCACTCCTGGGATCAAGCAGTCTTCCCACCTCAGCTTTACAGTGAAGCTGGAAGGTGAAAGTGAGTGTAGTCTGTCTCATAGCAAATGTACTGGTCCCTTATAGGACTCATTGTATCCACCAACCTCATTCTTGACATTTTATTTTTGCCTGTATTCTGAATTTTTTCAGAGATTGTGTGCTTTTTTTGAAGTTCAAGACAGGCTACTCTAAAAGCTCATGTGTGTTTGCATATGATTGCACACTGGATGTGTGGATCTATTAATTCCATAATTCATTTTTTGTGTGTAAAATGCATAGACATTTTCTTTCCTTAAGCTTCAACTCTCTAGTTGTATTATACTAGTCTTCCCATTTCCAGGTTTTTGTTTTTCTATTTACTGTATGAAGAGGAGGAAGCTGATCTTGGGATATTGTAAGTCTTGGAATTAAAAGACAGGAAAATGCTGTAGAAGTAAAACTATTTAAACTTGAAAGTATTTACATATATATATATTTATAATTAATTTTGGTCCCTTACTGATTTTATGGGTTTATTAAGTACTTAGGAATTAAGCCTACTCTTACTTTAATCTTAAGATTTTTATAGTAAATATTTTAAAATACATTTGAAATATTAAGATAACTATTCAAATACAGTAATAGAGTTGCTGTTCTTTCACCATTTGCTTAGTGGCCAACAGTATTCTGATTGGAATTGATTATTATCATTGGATTGAATAATATATTTTTTGTGTATTCTAAGAGACAACTAACATTAATAAATAAATACCTACACTGTATCTACATATCTTACTCTGTACAACAAGACAGATATTTTGCTCATTTTTTCCTGAGTGGCCTAGAGGGACTGAGACTTTTTTTTTTCTTGAAACAGAGTCTGGCTCTGTCGCCCAGACTGGAGTGCAGTGGTGTGATCTTGGCTCACTGCAAACTCCACCTCCTGTGTTCAAGCCATCCTCTCACCTCAGGCTCCTGAGTAGGTGGGACCACAGGCATGGGCCACCACGCCCGACTAGTTTTTGAATTTCTTTAGAGACTGGGTTTCCCACATTCACCCTGCTGGTCTTGAACTCCTGGGCTCTAGTGAACCGCCTGCCTCGGCCTCCCAAAGTGCTGTGATTACAGGCGTGAGCCATCAGCCCAGTCAAGACTGAGACATTTCTGTTTTCTTTTTCCTCTTTCTTGCTTTTTTATTTGAGGGACGGTCTCACTCACCCAGGCTGGAGTGCTGGCATGATTTCAGCTCACTGCAACCTCCACCTCCCATGCCCAAGCAATTCTCCCACCTCAGCTTCCCGAGCTTACCTCAGGTGCTCAGCTTCACCTGCAGCACCGCACCTGGCTAATTTTCATTTTTTGTTTTTTTGTAGAGATGGTGTTTCACCATGTTATTCAGGGTGGTCTCTTTTTAACTCTTGAGCTCAAGCGATCCCCCCACCTCGGCCTCCCAAAGTGCTAGGATTACAAGTGTGAGCCACCGTGCACGGCCTGAGACTGAGACATTTCCTAGGGTCACATAGCTAAAGAGTGGCTGTTCAATAATTTGAATTAAAGTCATTTGAAAATTTTTGTTGATCCTTTTATAAAGGACTAGTTCTTGACAAGGTAATGAGAATAAACAAATCATTAATCAAAGGCAACTACTTAAGAAGACTACTCTAAGGCTGGGCACGGTGGCTCATGTCTATGAGCCCAGCACTTTGGGAGGCCGAGGTAGGTGGATCACTTGAGGTCAGGAGTTCAAGACTAGCCTGGCCAACCTAGGGAAACCCCTTCTCTACTAAAATACAAAAATTTGCCAATTGTGGTGGCGCACGCCTGTAATCTCAGCTACTTGGGAGGCTGAGGCGGGGGAATCGCTTGAACCTGGGAGGCAGAGGTTGCAGTGAGCTGAGATCGAGCCACTGCACTCCAGGATAAAAACAAAAAACAAACAAACAAAAAACTACTCAAAGGTACCCTTGATTACATTGGATTGCCATAGGTCATTTCAGGTGTTGTAAGAGCAATATAATTTTGTTCATTGCCCGTTCCCAAGCACCTAGAGCAGTGTCTAGAACATAGTATATGTTCAATAAATATGTTGAAAGAATGAATTTGATTTGCTTTTAAAATAATAGAATAGTTGTACTCTGAGGGAAGTGGGAAATACTTAAACAATACTAAGAATTCCATTCTTTAGAGACAAATTACTTAGAAGTTGATAGTGACAAATCAAAAGGGTTGTTGATTGTTGGATTATTCAGATGATGAAGATGATGGTAGGGGCCATGGAGGCTGAGGAAGAATGAGTCTTAAACACTGAGGAGGCACAAGAGATTGGGTGGCTGGATATAATAGGAGACTGGAAGGAAAGAAGGATTAAGAGGAGAATGACGATAGTGATAAAAAATAGAATGAAAGAAGATGTGTGGAAAAGAAAGTTTCACTTTGAAGGCTTGATTTTTGAAGTGATGGCAGATATCATAAATGTACATCCAATAGATGGGAATAGTAAATCAAACAAATGAAAGATTGAATCCAGGATTGATGGGAGACTAATAATGGGTTGCCTGGGGGCAACTACGTTAGTAACATTCGTCAGTGGCAGGTTTTGTTTTTTCATGTTCATTTAAAGGAAGGAGGAGAGATTGAATGTGTTAGAAAAAAGGAAATTGTGGTTTAATCAATAATAATTTAGGTAGTATCTTAGCCACTGAATTACAGGCTTTGAGGTAATATAGAAATACCTCAGTTCTTGCTATGGAGTCAAATAGATGATCTAATTGTGGAAGTATACATTTAACAGCTGTTCTAAAATAATGTGTGTCAAAATATAAACCAGTAGTTAATGTAAATAGTACATTCTTTAGGAGGTTAAAAAGGGAAGACATTAGTGTAGAACAAGTTTTATAGCTGGAGCAGTCTTTTGAGATAAAGACTAGTCAAATTGTTATTTACGGCTGAGGAAACAGCCCTTAGGAGGTTGATCTACTAGATATTTTAAAGCTATCTAAAATTGGGAAGGCTTCAAGGAAGCATTGGTTCTTGAAGGTCTAATATGATTTTTATTGGATGGGAAAGAAAAGGAAAAGAAAATTAGTGAATTTGAAGAGGAATGAGCAAGGTTATGCCAACAATAGCAAAAAAGACTTGCATAATCAAAGGAGTTATAGATTGGATTATTAGTATGGAACAAGGTAACCTGATAAAATGTCAAGATTAGGAACTTGACTGAAATTACTGTGAACTACACTTTTTTGAATAGGTCAAAGTCAGGAGGAAACTAGTGGCTTTTGAAGTATAATATTCTGTCCAATGTTGTAACCAATAGTTCTAAAATAGAGCACTGGTGTGAATGCCCTTTTAGTTTTTTGATAAGGCATTCAGGCCATATCTCAGACCTACTACATGAGAATCTCTAGGGTAAGGCCTAGGAACCTATCATTTTCTTTTTTTTTTGAGACGGAGTCTCGCTCTGTCGCCCGGGCTGGAGTGCAGTGGCCTGACCTCAGCTCACTGCAAGCTCCGCCTCCCAGGTTCACGCCATTCTCCTGCCTCAGCCTCCCGGGTAGCTGGGACTACAGGCGGAACCTATCATTTTCTACTCCTATCCCCAGGTATATGAAAAGTAACAGTTGTGGATCTATGTTTGAGAACCAGTGATTTAAAAGCCAAGTTAGTATATGGAAAGAAACTACTTAAAGAAGTATTCATTGCCCAGCTCTGAGATAATAAAATGTAGACAGTACCATCAGAAAGATTTGTTTAAATTCTTTTAATTAGATTTGATGCACATTGTTTTTAGAGAGGGAAAGAAGAAAAGTCTCAAGTTTTCTAGTATGAAAGAAATGGATTCAAAATAGTGATAGAAAGCATACTTAGAAGGAGATAGGAGAGGGAGGACAACGTTTTACTTGAGATTAAAGAATGACAGAATAGGCCGGGTGCGGTGGCTCACTCCTGTAATCCTAACACCTTGGGAGGCCAAGGTGGGTGGGTCACTTGAGGTCAGGAGATCGAAAACAGCCTGGTCAACATGGTGAAACCCTGTCTCTACTAAAAATATAAAAAACTAGCCAGGCATGGTGGCAGGTGCCTGTGATGGAGGTACTTGGGAGGCTGAGGCAGGACAATCACTTGATCCCCGGAGGTGGAGGTTGCAGTGAGCGAAGATGGTGCCATTGCACTCCAGCCTCGGCAATGAGAGCGAAACTCCATCTTGGGGGTTGGGGGTGGGTGGCAGGGGGGTGGAGAAAGAATGACAGAATAAAATAATTGCCAACATTGTTTTAATAAAAAACATGCTCTTGTTTGGTTATTTAATGGCTGAAAAAGATGGGGCATGGTGGCTTATGCCTGTAATCCCATCACTTTGGCAGGCCAAGGTGGGCGGATCACTTGAGGTCAGGAGTTCGAAACCAGCCTGGCCAATATGATGAAATGCCGTCTCTACTAAAAATACAAAAATTAGCTGGGGATGGTGGTGGGCACCTGTAATCTCACCTAATTGGGAGGCTGAGGCAGGAGAATTGCTTGAACATGGGAGGCGGAGGTTGCAGTGAGCCAAGATTGTGTTACAGCACTCCAGCCTGGTGACAGAGTGTTGAAACTATCTCAAAAAAAAAAAAAGAGAGAGAAAAAAAAAAAGACCAGGCATGGTGGCTCATGCCTGTAATCCCTGCACTTTGGGAGGCTGAGGTGGGTGGATCACTGGAGGTCAGGAGCTTGAGACCAGCCTGGCCAACATGATAAAACCCTGTCTCTACTAAAAATATAAAAATTATCTGGGCGTGGTGGCGCGCCTGTAGTCCCAGCTTCTTAGGAGGCTGAGGCAGGATAATCTCTTGAACCCAGGAGACAGAGGTTACAGTGAGCCGTAATCACACCACTGCACTCCATGCTCCAGCCTGGGTGATGCAGCAAGACTCTGTCTCAAAAAAAAAGGCTAAAAAGTAATAGTGATCAAACCCAATGGTCTATATAGGTTAAGTAAATAAAAGATAAATGGGGCTGAGCGCGGTGGCTCAAGCCTGTAATCCCAGCACTATGGGAGGTCGAGGCAGGTGGATCACCTGAGGTCAGGAGTTCTAGACCAGCCTGGCCAACATGGTGAAACCCCGTCTCTACTAAAAATACAAAAATTAGCTGGGCGTGGTGGCGCACGCCTGTAGTCCCAGCTACTTGGGAAGCTGAGGCAGGAGAATCGCTTGAACCTGGGAGGCGGAGGTTGCAGTGGCTAAAGATCGCACCACTGTACTCCAGCCTGGATGACAGAGCGAGACTCCATCTCAAAAAAAAAAAAAAAGTGTTTGCAGGATTTTTTTTAAAAAGTTATTTTGTTTTACTTATTTATTTTTTTGAGAGACAGGATCTTGGTCTGTTCCCCAGGCTGGAGTATAGTTGTGCTATCATGGTTCACTGTAACCTCAGACTCCTGAGCTCAAGTGATGCTGTCACCTCAGCCTCCTGATTAGCTGGGATTACAGGCACATACCACTACACCTGGCTAATTTTTAAAAAAATTTTTGTAGAGACAAGAGTCTTGGTTTTTTGCCCAGGCTGGCCTCAAACTCCTGGCCTCAAGCAATCCTCCTGCCTTAGCCTCCCAAAATGTGGGATAACAGGTGTGAGCCACCATATCCAGCCTAGGATTTTGTTGTTGTTTGATTTTTAATTACAGTAAGCTTTGACACTATTTTTTGAAAGAGTAAAAAATATTCTACTCAATATGTCCTTTGGACAAGTAGAATATACCAGTGAAACAAGTTTTCCATATCAAATTTTAAGTCAGTATTTTCGTTTAGCTACTGATTTTCAAACAGTTCTTCAGGTGTACAGGCGTGGACATTCCCTGCTATTTTTTTAAACCACAGATATAGCAAATATGAAGTACAAATGCCTACTGTCCCCATTGGCAGACATCTCTGTGGCATTCTCCCTTTATATTTGACTTTCTTAGTATGGCACTTCAAGTGGACACTAACAATTACTGGTTAAAGCATAAGAGATAAAAACTATTTTTTCATGTTACAATCAAAAGGATGCCTAGATTTCTGTGTTAATATTTCATGTATAGGAAAATTGCTACCAGTGCTCAAAAAGAGTTTAAAGGCCATAATTTTAATGTCATTTTAAAAAGTTAAACTTTTAATTTTGTGATAATTATAGATTTGCATATGGTTGTAAGAAATAATAGAGAAATTCTATGTATCTTTACCCAGTATCTTAGTCCATTTAGTGTTGATGTAACAATACCTGAGACTAGATAATTAATAAAAGGTTTTTTGTATTTTTGCTTGTTTGTTTTTTGTTTTTTATTTTGAGACAGAGTCTCGCTCTGTTGCCCAGGCTGGAGTGCAGTGATGCGATCTCGGCTGACTGCAAGCTCCACCTCCTGGGTTCATGCCATCCTTCTGCCTCAGCCTCTCGAGTAGTTGGGACTACAGGCGCCTGCCACCACGCCTGGCTAATTTTTTTGTATTTTTAGTAAAGACAGGATTTCACTGTGTTAGCCAGGATGGACTCGATCTCCTGACCTTGTGATCCGCCTGCCTCGGCCTCCCAAAGTGCTGGGATTACAGGTGTGAGCTACTGCACCTGGCCTAAAGGGTTTTTTAGTTCACTGCTCTGCAGGCTGGGAAGTTCAAGAAGCATGGTGGCATCACAACATGGAGCAAAATCAAAAGGGAGGTGGACACGTGTGAAAAAGCAAAACTCAAAGGGTGTTATGGCTAAAATTTTAACAACCCACTCTCTCAGGAACTAATCTATTCCTCAGAGAACTAATCTATTCTTACCAGAGATAATGCTCTCACTACCACAATACTAACACCAAGCCACCCACAGAGTCGGGGCCCTCATGATCCAGACACCTCCTGTTCAAGGCCCTACCTCTTAAAGGCTCCACGTCACAACCTTGCTTCACTGGAAATAAGGTTTCAACATGAGTTTTGGCAGGGGCAAATCTTATTCAAACCATAGTACGCAGTTTCCCTCAGTGGTAACATCTTGTAAAATTGTAGTACAGTGTCCTGACTAGTGTGTGTGTTTGTTTTAAGAGACAGGGTCTCCCTTTGTTGCCCAGGTTGGAGAGTAGTATGATCATAGCTTGCTGTAATCTCAAACTCCTAGGCTCAGAAGATCCTCCTACATCAATCTCCTCAATAGTTAGGACTACAGGCATGCACCACCATGCCCAGCTAGTTTTTTTATTTTTGTAGAGTTTGGGTCACACTATGTAGCCCAGGCTGTTCTGAAACTCCTGGCTTTACGTGATACTTCTGCCTCAGCCTCCCAAAGGGCTGGAATTACAGACGTGAGCCAACACACCTCACCAAGACCAGAATATTGACACTGATACAATCTTCTCATTTTATTCAGGCTTCCCAGTTTTATTTGTACTCATTTGTTTGTCTAGATTTAGTTCTGTACATTATGATCACATAAATGTACCTGTACCCAACCACCACAGTTAAGGTATAGAACAATTTTATCACCACAAGAATCCTTTTTTTTTTTTTTTCTTGAGATGGAGTCTCGCTCTGTCTCCCAGGCTGGAGTGCAATAGTGCGATCTCAGCTTACTGCAACCTCCCCTCCCGAGTTCACGCCATTCTCCTGCCTCAGTCTCCCAAGTAGCTGGGACTATAGGCGCCCACCACCATGCCTGGCTAAGTTTTTGTATTTTTAGTAGAGGCGAGGGTTTCACCATGTTAGCCAGGATGGTCTCGATCTCCTGACCTCGTGATCCACCCACCTCGGCCTCCCAGTGTTGGGATTACAGGCGTGAGCCACAGCGCCCGGCCCACCACGAGGATCCTTAGTATTGTTCTCCTACGTAACCGTACCTACCTCCCTCTACCCCTTTTCTTCTGAATAACCTATCCTCCATTTCTATAATTTATTACTTTAAGAATGTTATATAAATGGAGTTAGTGTGTAACTTTTTGAGATTGGCTATTTTTTTTTTTCTTTTTTGGGATGGAGTTTTCGCTTTGTCACCCAGTCTGGAGTGCAGTGGTGCAATCTCAGCTCACTGCAACCTCTGCCTCCCAGGTTCAAGCAATTCTCATGCCTCAGTCTCCTGATAGCTGAGCTTACAGGTGCCCACCACCACACCTGGCTAATTTTTTTTTTTTTTTTTTTTTTGAGACAGAGTCTTGCTCTGTCGCCCAGGCTGAAGTACAGTGGCACAATCTCAGCTCATTGCAAGCTCCGCCTCCTGGGTTCACGCCATTCTCCTGCCTCAGCCTCCCGAGTAGCTGGGACTACAGGCGCCCGCCACCATGCCTGGCTAAGTTTTTGTATTTTTAGTAGAGGCGAGGGTTTCACCATGTTAGCCAGGATGGTCTCGATCTCCTGACCTCGTGATCCACCCACCTCGGCCTCCCAGTGTTGGGATTACAGGCGTGAGCCACAGCGCCCGGCCCACCACGAGGATCCTTAGTATTGTTCTCCTACGTAACCGTACCTACCTCCCTCTACCCCTTTTCTTCTGAATAACCTATCCTCCATTTCTATAATTTATTACTTTAAGAATGTTATATAAATGGAGTTAGTGTGTAACTTTTTGAGATTGGCTATTTTTTTTTTTCTTTTTTGGGATGGAGTTTTCGCTTTGTCACCCAGTCTGGAGTGCAGTGGTGCAATCTCAGCTCACTGCAACCTCTGCCTCCCAGGTTCAAGCAATTCTCATGCCTCAGTCTCCTGATAGCTGAGCTTACAGGTGCCCACCACCACACCTGGCTAATTTTTTTTTTTTTTTTTTTTTTGAGACAGAGTCTCGCTCTGTCGCCCAGGCTGGAGTGCAGTGGTGCGATCTCAGCTCACTGCAAGCTCCGCCTCCTGGGTTCACGCCATTCTCCTGCCTCAGTCTCCCGAGTAGCTGGGACTACAGGCGCCCGCCACCTCGCCCGGCTAGTTTTTTGTATTTTTTAGTAGAGACGGGGTTTCACCGTGTTAGCCAGGATGGTCTTGATCTTCTGACCTCGTGATCCGCCCGTCTTGGCCTCCCAGAGTGCTGGGATTACAGGCGTGAGCCACCGCACCCGGCCTAATTTTTGTATTTTTAGTAGAGATGGGGTTTCACCACGTTGGCCAGGCTGGTCTCGAACTCCTGACCTCAGGTGATTCACCCACCTTGGCCTCCCAAAGTGCTGGGATTACAGGTGTGAGCCACCGCACCTGGTCATAAACACAAATTTTAAGACTTTGAGACTGTATTTTCCCACGTTTGTGGTGTTTTAATGCATTGTTACAGATTGAATGTAAATTTGTTAAGTAGATCAGGTTTGAGGGAGGAGCAAGGTCAGTTTGTTAGTGCGGTTTCATTTAATGATCAGAGGAAATGCAATCCAGATATTCTGGAGTGAGATACTTAAGTATTTAATTTCCCTTTTTGAGAGAGGCAGCTGCAAGTGTTTTTTTCTTTTTTTTTTAAGGCAGAGTCTGTCACCCAGACTGGAGTGCAGTGGAGCAATGTTGGCTCACTGCAACCTCTGTCTCCTAGGTTCAAGCAATTCTGGTGCCTCAGCCTCTCAAGTAGCTGGGATTACAAGTGTGCCTCACCACACCCAGCTTATTTTTGTATTTTTAGTAAAGACGGGGTTACACCATGTTGGCCAGGCTGGTCTTGAATTCCTTACCTCAGGTGACCCGCCCGCGTAGGCCTCCCAAAGTGCTGGGATTACAAGTGTGAGCCACAGCTCTCGGCCATCTGGCAGTTTTTAATTTCAGGCAAACTGATGTGTAGGCTCTGGAATCAGACCACAAGGGTTCAGATCTTGATTTGGCTATTAGTTACGAACTTTGAGCAAATCTAACTTGTCTACCTCATTGTAAAATGGGGATAATATACCTATATCGTAGGATTATTGTGGAGATTAAGCATTGTAAGCACTCAGAATTTGCTATCATTATTATTATAACCAATAGCTGGGGAAGTTTGGGTATCAGAGAAGTGCTTGTAGAGCACTATCTGGTAGTAATGTTAGCTCAGTTGTAGAAATACATATTCATTTTGTTATCAGATTTGTATTTTACAGTTTTTTAGAATCTAAAATTCTATTGTTTTGATTACTTGGAGTAATCCGTTAATGTGCTTGTAATTGTAAGATCATCAACCTAAATCAACTTTCATTTATAGTTGAAAGTCAGAACAGTGAAATGACTTGCCCAAGCATTCATAGGTAGTAACTTGGAATGGATCTTGATTGACTAGTGTTCTTTTCATTTTACCTTAGTCAGCTGCTGTAAATTAAATCTTAAATGAATAATAAAGGCTGTTTAATTTCCCATCTCAGTTACATGTCTGCTCAAAATTTCTTTCAAGTTTCTTTAATTATTTCCATTCGTAATTAAGCCAAAAATTTACCTCCTTAGTCTCTCAGTGATACACACCCAAAATATATACATTAATTTAATTTAAAATATTTATTGAGCACTGTGCCAGGTGCTTATAAAGGACAGAAATATAGTAAATGGCTCTTTCCTCAAAGAGATTGTTATATTGGGCACTTTTATTTGTAATTTTAGAAAATATTTTTCCTCGTATTTTTATTCTTTCTGCCTTTTGGGTATCATATTAATCTTTAAAGTTTTAGGTACCATGTTAGTTAGAAGTAACTGTAATTTTTTGTTTTCTTTTTTTTTAAAGACAGAGTCTCCCTCTGTCACCCAGGCTGGGGTGCAGTTGTGCAATCATGGCTCACTACAGCCTTGACCTCCTGGGCTCAAACAATCCTGCCATCTCAGCCTCCCAAGTAACTGGGACTACAGGTGTGCATCACTACATCCAGCTAATTTTTGTATTTTTTGTAGGGACGAAGTCTCACTGTGTTGCCCAGGCTGCTCTTGAACTCCTGGGCTCAAGTAGTCTACCTGCCTTAGCTGCTGGAAGTGCTGGGATTACAGGTGTGAGCCACTGCACCCAGCCTGTTTTCTGTTTATTTTAACATGGTCTTAAAGGCAGCTTCAGACTTCCAGTTTTCCTGATAAACTGTTTTCTACTTTAATTGCTTTTTTTTTTTTTGCCTTTTACTTCATTTTTCCTACTTTAGAGTTGTGTTTGTTTTTATTGTTTTTGTTTTGGTATTGTTGCTTTTGCTAAATCTGTTTTTAATATTGTATTAAAATTTAACATTTTTTAAAGTTATTTTTAAAATTTTTTAAATATTAAATTTAATATTGTATCCCAGTGTTTCTTTTTCCAGTTTGATTTAGTATTTAGCTTTGATTGTTGCCTTTACTTGTGTTTACATTCATTTGTGTAAAAGGAAGAATAAATTTATCCTTTTAAGAATTGGCTGCTTTGTGTGAGTCACTTTGGTTTTAGGTACCGTGTTAGTTAGAAGTAACTGTAATTTTATGCCATTTTAAAATAGCTCAAAACTCCTATGTTCACTTGGTTTCTAGGTCTATTCTGGATAAGCAGGTTTTGTGAAGACATTTATTCTTTCTTGGACCTCAGATTTACCAGACATCTCATGGTATTTCCTTTTATATTATTTCTTTAATGGCTGCCATTTATTCTCAGTGTATTTTGTACATATTTTACTTGTCAGCTGGATGACCAGTTTTTTGATTCACATGTAAGATGTGAAAACATTGTGTTAATTGTTCAGGTTGTATTAAAAACCTTTTCCCTTTATTTATAACCTTTTTTTTTTTTTTAATTTTTGAGACAGAGTCTCGCTTTGTTGCCAGGCTGGAGTACAGTGGCACAATCTCAGGTCACTACGGCCTCTGACTCCCTGTTTAAAGCGATTACTCCTGCCTCACCCTCCCGAGTAGCTGGGATTACAGGCACATGCCACCAAGCCCAGCTAATTTTTGTATTTTTAATAGAGACAGGGTTTTACCATGTTGGCCAGGATGGTCTCAATCTCCTAAACTCATGATCCACCCGCCTTGGCCTCCCAAAGTGCTGGGATTACAGGCGTGAGCCAGCACACCGGCCTATTTTTGACTGTTTTTTAAGCTCACTGTGTTAAAGGTCACATCTTTTCTGCTTACTACAGTGGCTTTTCCTTTTTGAAAAAGCCTAACAAATTCATCATTTTATTAAATATCAACAAGATTTTTAAGCAATGTGAGTTTTCTCATTATAAGATTTTTTATATTAATGAAAATAGTGAAATATTTGCCTTAATGTCTTAATACATATGACCTCTTGTCTTCTGACCTCTTGTGAGTAAATTACTGAGATCTGCTTTTCCTATTGAATCAAATTCAGAGTCCGCAGTTCTGTTTCAGATGTGATGATGTATCTTTGTCCTGAGGATGAGCTTCTGTGTTTTTAGGGAAATGCAGTTATGGGAATGTCATGTAGTTGTTTTTAATGACACTTGATTATACAGGGTGATAGTTCGTTTAGTTAATTAAGCCAGAGCTGCAGTTTCATCTCAAGTGCTCTAATGCATTCACCAGTTCTTTGTAGAATGCTGTTATGTTCCAGGCACTGTGCAGTTTGGAAGACAAGCAGCAATAGCACAAATAAAAGTCATTGTCTGAAGGAGGTTTGTGGCAAGCTCTTTAATGAAACAGCTCAAGTGTGGTGTTTATTGAGGATGGCATATTTATATAAAAAGGGACATACTGGTAAATAAATACCTAAGTAGGTTATTTTAAATTAGAAGTATCATCAGTTACTTAAAAGACTTTAATAATGACTTGATTTCCTTTCAGTGTCTGCCTCTAGTAAATATACCTAAAAGTATACCACTAAATATAGTATATACCTAAAGTGCAAGACTTTTTATGAGTCTAGCATAAAAAACAGTATTTCTTCAAGTAGCAATTCTTATAGCTGCCTATAATATTTAGTTAACATTTGAGAATATCCAGGTTAATTCCTGTTTCACAGATTGTACAGATTTTGAGTTCATACATTATGGGGGAAGATTGCCAAAGTGGGTAAATAACGTGTTAATAGTGGTTTGAATTCTCCAAGAAAACTAGCCTTGAACTTTTAAACTATGTGTAACTGGAGGAGAGCTACCAGATTACAAATTATTATAATATAAAAATATGTAATAGTAGACAATTGCACACTGCTTTTCAATATTTCAGGTATTATATTACAGAGACAAGGATAATGACTGTTGCTGTTTTCTAATTTATAGGATTATCTATATTGGTTTTGTTCCTGAGTTGCACCTGTATAATTTTTGAAAAGACTTTGAGTGGATATTTTATAAACATACCTATAGCCACTGTTATGTAGTGAATTTAAATTAGAAAAATTGATGTTGAAGCTAAGTATCTTTTAGTTGCTGTTGTAAATTAAAAAAAAAAAACTTAGTTTTTTCTACTAATTGAATTAGGGGGTATTAACTCTTTAATAACTGAACAGCTTTAGTGGAAGAAAAAGAGAACTCCCTCAACAGTATACTTAGATTTACCTGTTATAGAAAATGACAACTACTGTACAGTAATTGAATTTATTACCAATAACATAGTGTCCCTTACATACAAATACAAACAATAGAGTAGAATTGGTTCAAATCCTGGTTTCATCTCTTAAATGGAGCAACCTTGATTAAATTATTTTTAAACCATGGTAGCTGGGGGAGAGCTACCAGACTACTAATTATTATAATATGAAAATATACAATAATAGACAATTACACAGTGCTTTTCAGTATTAGCCTGTTTTGGTTTTCTTTTCCTCAGTGGTAAAATGGAGATACCTTTAGGAGGATTAAATAGACCATCCATGTAAAAAGCTGATTATGGTGCTTAGTCCATAGTAAGTACTCAGTATTTGTTATTATATTGTTAGATCACTCACTGAACAAAGAAGACTTATTTTTGCATACTGGCACTGTAAGAAATTACATTTTATCCTTTAAAATGAATATTTTTGGTTCTTCACTAAATATGCCTTAGTAATCTTCTTGTGGCATCCTAAATTCATTCCCTCAGAAAGATTGTGATTTAGAAACTTTTCTTTTGATCATGATCACATAACTCAGTTCCAGAAAAATTAATGAGAGAGACTCTAAGCAAATTTCAATTTATATTGAGTTTTTAATAAAGAATGTTTTCTTCATGTTATTTTACTTACTGTTATAGTGTGACTGTTGCTTTTTTGTTTCCTTTTCTTTTAAACAGGGTTTGTGGATGCACTTAGATGTTTGCAATGAGCACTGTGGCTGGCATGCCCCAGTGTTTTGGATACCAATGCATAGGACTCCATAGTAATCGAATTTACCAGAGGCGAACGTCATGAGCATAGTGATCCCATTGGGGGTTGATACAGCAGAGACGTCATACTTGGAAATGGCTGCAGGTTCAGAGTAAGTATTTAAATTGGTTACATAAGCAAAAAAAAAAAAAAAAACCCTTCTGGAGTTAGAAAGTAGGAAGAGCTGTAAGTGGAAAATATTAAATTTCTTCTTTCCTAGCCATTTTTTAAAGTAAAAACAAAAACGATTACCTTTCTCAAACACTGAGAACATGATTGCTAACCTTGTTTTCCTTTTAAATAGTATTACCACTAATATTCATTATTGAAGTATTGACATGACTTTTTTTTGACTCCAAATTTCTGAGAATTGATACATTTTTTACGAACTGTATTTTACTATAGTATTTGATATTGTTTCCAGTGTCACTAGAGCCACCTGCTGACAGGAGTCATTAGTTTGTTGGTGCTTGGGTTCCCCCCACCCCCAGCAACCAGGTGGAGTTTTGCTGTGTCGCCCAGGCTGGAACGCAGTGGTTCTATCTGGGCTCACTGCAACCTCCGCCACCCGGGTTCAAGCAATTCTCCTACCTCAGCCTCCTGAGTAGCTGTATTACAGGCGTGTGTCACCACATGCAGCTAATTTTTGTATTTTTAGTAGAGATGGGGTTTCATCATGTTGGCTTGGCTGGTCTTGAACTCCTGACCTGGTGATCCACTCGCCTCAGCCTTCCAGAGTGTTGGGATTACAGGCGTGAACCCTGTGTTCAGCTGGTGCTCGGGTATTTTTAGTTTGAATTTGTATAATTGAAGATTCTAACATATTTTGTATATAATGAAATATTTGCAAAAACTTTTTACTTGTTCTTTTTTCTCTCAGTGCTTAACATTTTTGCTTGTGATTTCTTGACACTTAATCCACTATGAAGAAGCTATTTTTTCTGTTGCTTTTAAAGTGAGTGTTGATTTGTTTGTACTAATTGGAGGTGCTTTCATTTAAGCGTGGCTTTGTTTTTGTCTTCAAAAGCCCGCTTTAAAGTACTGTCCTTGCATTGTTTACAACTATTCTTTTTTTGTTGTTTGTTTGTTTTATGGCAGAGTCTGGCTCTGTCATCCAGGCTGGAGTGCAGTAGGGCAATCTTGGCTCACTGCAACCTCCAGGCTCAAGGGATTCTCATGTCTTAGGCTCCTAAGTAGCTGAGATTACAGGTGTATGCCACCACACCCAGCTCATTTTTGTATTTTTAGTAGAAACAGTGTTTCACCACATTGACCAGGCTGGCCTCGAACTCCTGGGCTCAAATGATCTGCCCACCTTGGCCCCCCAAAGTGCTGGGATTACAGGCATGAACCACCGTGCCCAGCCATGTTTACACCTGTTCTTAGGGTGATGCTGAATTTTTCATTTGTTTCATACTTAATCATAAACAATTTTTTCTTATTTTTTTTGCTTGTAATACAGAGCTCGTTGTATTCATATAATGTTCTGTAACAGTGTTAAGCAGCTCCCCTACTTTGAGCAAGATGTTTTATATAAAATATCTTAATCATCCCAGCAAAAAGGCAGGTATTATTTTCATTTTATAAGAAATGCAGCTCAAGGAGATTAACATATTTGCCTATGGCCACATAATTAATAAAAAGTAGAGTTAGGTTTGAACCCAGAGTTGCTTGGCTCCAGATTCATGCTGCCACATAGGTCAGAAGAGTCACATTTAGTTAATAGAGGAGTAAAATGGAGTGAAATGCTACATGTGATGAACTGAGGACAATTGTCATACCAAACTTCATTTGCTCTTTATTTTTAAATTTCTTATGTATTTTAATACAAATATTTAAAAATAATAGATTGTAAGAGAGAGAAAAGAAGTAGACAAATTTTGATCACAAATCTGAAGGAGTATATTGAGAAGTCATGGAGATTTTTTACACCTATTAATATAACAATTAGTATAACCTATTCATGTTATGCCTTCAATAACATACACTGGCTATGGTTATATTATTGAGGTGTATGTTATTGGAGGTCTTAACACTCAAAGGGAAAATTAGAGGTTTTACCTAGGATCTAAGATGCTGGTGTGAGCCTTTCATCAAAACCCACTTACAGTTTGAGAGTTTATACAGAGAAGAAATTAGATTTTTAATTGGGAAGAAGAACGTCCTTTAAGTCCAATTTCTGAGGAATTAGAGCTTATTTATTCAATCACTCTAAACTGTTCTTTTTCTCTAAATACCTCTCTCAATTTAATGATTGGCATTTTTCCCTTTTTAGATTTTCAGTTCTAACTTACTTAAATTTCTGCACTAATAATATATGATGTGGCTTAGATGATAGTTTATGATGATTTTTTAATGAATAAGGACATTCTGGTATAAAACAAATAAGATTTTAAATTTGTAAAGTGGTTCCAGAAGAATGTGGCAATATCAAATAGATTATTGCAAACAGAGTAGTGATTGTTCTTCCTTTAATGTTTTTGACGTTAATTTAGAATTACAACATGTTTGTAAATAGCCTGTTTTCATTTTTAAGAATGGAAATATTACATAAATAATTCAGCTCAGTGCAGTGGCTTATGCTTATAATTCCAGTACTTTGGGAGTGTGAGGCTTGAGCCCAGCAGTTTGAGACCAGCCTGGGTAATACAATGAGACCCGGTCTCTACAAAATAAAAAAATTTTAAAAATTAGCTTGGCATGGTGGTGCATGCCTGTAGGCCCAGCTACTTGGGAGGCTGACGTGGGAGGATCACTTGAGCCCAGGAGTTCCAGGTTGCAGTGAGCCATGATCACACCACTGCATTTCAGCCTAGGAGACAGAGCAAGACCCTGTCTCAAAAAAGTAAAACAAAATAATTCTACTTCTGATGACCAAAAATGTTCTCTGTATTTGTACAGTTAGTGAAGTAATGAAAATTAAAGTGGTATAAATTTAGGACTACCAAAATTTATGCTTTGAGTAACTCTAGTCTAAAATAAGATCCAGTACCATTTTGTAATATAGGCTGTTTGCTTCATTAAGTAAATAATCAACAGTCATAAGTAGTACTCTGGTAAATTTCACAGGGATAGTAGGGACAATGCAGTTTGATGGGAAAAATGCTAGACCAATTTCAGGACTTTAAGGTATTTTTTCTTTGCTATTATAGTACCATGTTGACTTAGAATTAAGAGTTCAGAATTTATTTTACAAATATGGACACTGAGACCCCAGAGTATAGTTATGTGGCATGTCCCAAGGGTATATAGTGACTTTAGTGGTAGAGGTAGGACTTGGATGTAGAGTTTGTGACACTTAGATCAGTCATCTCCTGGTCTGTAAAACTGGAGATTGGACTATCTGCTCCATAAAATACCTCCTAAGATAGTGCCTGATTATCAGTTTGGAGCAGCAGTGACCCTATTTCCAAGAATAATTCAGTCCCACTACAGTCAGTCCCATACCAGGCAGATTGCAGTAGCTAATCTACCAGTAGTTTTGTGACAGTGTTGTTGGGGGGAATCAATGAATTGCCCTCTGAAGATCCACTATCACCGATTCTAGGCCAGGAGAATGCTACTTTCAGTCTTCGATATCTCTGAGGGAAAGGAAACCACACCCTGATACTCCCTTGGAGCCAGATGCAAACCAGCCTTGCCACACTATTTGTTCTACCTGCTTTACTTACCAAGGCTTAGGAGCAGCATTTCACCTTCTCCGGGCTCCCAGTATCACCTGAAGGGGTCAAAGGTAGGGCCTGGGTGACTCATTTGGATTAAGTCTTGACCCTTTGTCAATTTTATCTGTGCCTCTAATTCCTGTAATTGGGCACGGTCTAAAATGTAGGTCCATTCAGATGTCCAAATCCTTATGGTGTTCTTCCTTTTATTAATTCTTCCACCTGCTATGTATAATTTAGTTATTACTGTGACCATGCTACCATCACATTAAGGCCATGCCTAGTTTTCAGGTCTTCTTATATTGCCCGATCTCGCAGCAGAATTTGATACTATTGACTCCCTTTACCTTTGGCTTTAGTGAAAATATATATATATGTTTAAGTTGTGGCAAAATAGATACAACATTTATCATGTTAATCATTTTTAAGTGAACAATTCAGCGGCAGTAAGTACATTCACAGTGTTGTGCAGCCATCACTACTGTTTTCGAACTTTATCATCCCAAATAGAAACTCTGCATTCATTAAATAACTCCTCCTTTCCCGCTTCTCCTTGTACCTCGTAGCCTCTATTCTAGTTTCTATCTCTATTTGCCTATTCTAGATACCTCATATAAGTGGAATTATAAAATACTTATTCTCTTATGTCCGGCTTATTTTACTTAGCATAATGTTTTCAGGATTCAACCATGTTATCGCATATACCAGAATTCCATTCCTTTTTATGGCTGAATAGTAGTCCATTGTATAGATGAACTATATTTTGCTTATCCATTCATCTCTTGATGTACACTTTGGGTTGTTCCTACCTTTTGGCTATTGTCAATAATACTGCTGTGAACATTGGTGTACAAGTATCTGTTTGACTCCCTGTTTTAAGTTCTTCTGGTTTTATAGCTAGGAGTGGAATTGCTAGGTCATGACATAATTCCACATTTAACATTTTGAGGAATCGCCGAACTCTTTTTCCATCTGGTTTTCTTTTTATGGCGTGATCTCCTTTTTAAATGTTTCTTCTTTTTCTTAAATATTTGTGTTTTCTAGGGATCTGCACTACCTTACTTTGTAAACTGTCCTGGAGATTTCATCTACTTTTATAGCTTTCACTGTTTTTGTATGCTCATGACTTCCAAATCAGCCTTACCTAATTCTCTCATGAGCTCCACTCACATAGCCCTCTGCGTTACTAGACCACTTAGATGTTCTGTGAGTAGTTCAAACTTAATAAAATTAGTATTATACTAACACACTAATTCTCTCTTCTTTCCCTCTTGTCCTCTCTAGTAAATTTACACCAAAAAAGCCCTTTTATTCATATATTCTGTTTTTCACTCAAAGACAACAATACACATAAACCATAATTTTTTCTAAAAACACATAAGTCATTTAATTTTCCCAGTTTTTTACATCACTGGTTCCTTGTTGCCTTTAAGTCTAAATTCAGACTCATTCTAATAGTATGCAAAGGCTTTCTTTTTTTCTTCCTTTCTTCAAACTCCTGTTTGAATGGTTTCGTGGTATTCCAGTCTAGAGGTGTACCAAAATTAAGTTTTAATCAGTCTCTTATTGAATATGTAAGTTGTTTGAGCCAAATATTACAGTGAAATCAGCATTCTGGCATAATTTTTGTGCATGTCTTTAGTGATTTACTTAGAATAAATGTGATCTAGAATTACTAGGTCAAATGGAATGCAAGATCTTTTTAAAGGCTACTGATATATGTTGCCAGATTGCATTCCTGAAAGTTTTTGTCTACTCAGAAGAAGTCAATACCCTGGCAGTTGGGGACATTTAGTGTCGGAGAAAGTAGGTTTATAGAATTTAACTCTTGAGAGTATCACATTATGATAGCATGTAAATACATCAAAATTTACCTTGCCATCTAATTTTATGTAATATATTCTGAGAAGTTAAGACTGTGTACAATACAGTTTAACAAAATTGCCATTAAAATAGTTAGTTGTATTTTAAAAGTTGATGTGTCAAATGTGATCCCAAGACCATCCCCAGGCTCAAAGATTTGCTGGAAGGACTCACAGGATCTAGAATGTAGTTGTACTCATGGCTAAGATTTATTACAGCAGAATAATCCAAAGCGAAATCAGCAAAGGGAAAAGGTACATGGAGTGAAACCTGGAGGAAAGCAGGTGCAAGATTCCATGAGGCTTCTCCCCATTGAGGCACATAGGATGCATTTAATTTCTTCAGCAGTGAATTGTGACAATACATGTGAAATGTTATCTACCAAGGAAGCTCATTGGAGACTCAGTACCCAAAGTTTTTATTGAGGGATGGCACGTAGGCACCTGCCTAGAATGTACCAAAATTCCAGACTCCCAGAAAGAAAATAGGTATACAACATAAACCATATTGTTTGTATAAACAGTGTAGGCAGAGTAAGCTACCCTTATCATTTGAGGAAAGTTTCTTATCAATGTAGGGAACTGTTTACCAGCTAAATTCACAAATGCCAGCCAAGGGCCACCCTTGTAAGGAGGTCTTTCTACCCTCTGGTAACTATCCTCTGCACAGTTGAGTTTTGCAGGATTGAGTTGAACTATATGAATGCCATTTTTATAGGTCAGAGTTGGTCTGATATCAGTAACTCTGTATTGTTCAACTTAATAGTAAGAGAAGAAGGAATGAATTACAATTTGTTGAGTGCTGCTGTGCCAGGTAAATGTTTTACATGTGTTACTGCATTATTTTTATACTGTGAGCTCATTGTTAACTTCTTCCCACTGATGTGAAAACAAAGGCTCAGAAGGGTTAACTAACTTCCCTGAAGTCACGGATTGTAAGGTATCAGAACTAGGGTGATATTCCTGGTCTATTTTAGATCCATGTCTTGCTTTTTCTCACTAAACCAGTGCTGTTAGTTATCGGTTGAATTTATTACTACCTGTGCTTTTCAAATACTTCTGCAGAAACAAAATATGTAAAACAGATAAAAAGAAAACAACTCTGGTTAAAATGGAAGTGAAGGGCTTAGAGCACTTTTAACCCTTCTCCTACCATAGACATTCCCAAGGAGCTTGCACAAGACAATAACTATGCTCTTAGGAAAAAGAAAAGGAAATGGAAATACCCTGTGTTTCAGCAGCTATAGTAGACAATTGTGTGAAATCCCTTTTTTGGGGGGGTGGGATAGGGGCTCAAATAAAGGACCTCAAGGTTGCACAGGCTGTATGTAGTACAGTAGTGTGATCATGGGTCACTGAAGCCTCCACCTCCCAGGCTCAAGCAGTCCTCCTATCACAGCACACCGAGTAGCTGGGGCTACAGGTGCACACCATCACACCTGACTAATTTTGTATTTTTTTGTAGAGACAGGGTTTTGCCATGTTGTCCAGGCTAGTCTTGAACTCATGGGCTCAAGCGATCTGTCTGCCTTGGCCTCCCAAAGTGCTGAGATTATAGGCATGAGCCCCGGTGCATGGCCAAAATCCTCATTTTTTAATACCAGGAAATCTCATGATATTTTTATTCAGCCAACTGAAGGATTAAATGCTGGGTTTTTTAAAAACTCCTATTGTGACATTTAAAATTTGATTATTTAAGGGAATAGAGTTTTAAAAACCTGGGTCAACATGTGACATTTAATACTAGATTTTATAGCTAGCTCAGTTTCTCCATACATTTTCTCATTTTTAAATTTAATTTGGTTCCTGATTATTAAAAAGTATGTGTGTGTTGTTGAAAATCCTCTTTTACTTCCCTAATTATTTTAGAATTTAGAATTAAATTTAGAACAAGGGTCAACAGAACTTTCCTGTAAAGGGCCAAAGAGTAAATCTTTAAGACTTGCAATGATATGGTTTCTGTTGTAACTACTCAACTCTGCTCTTGTGGCTGGAAAGCAGACTGTGTGTGTAAATGAATGGACATGACAGTGTTCCGATAACACTTTGTCTACAGAATCAGGAAGCAGGCTGGATTTGGCCCAGGGGTTCTAGTTTGCCTACCACTCGTTTAGAGCAAAGAAATCTTGATAATGTACTGATTCTAACAAAGAGTACTAGTTTTTCTCTGATTTTATTGGCTTAAGCAAGTACTATTTCAATGGTATGACTTTCTTTAAATGTAATTACGTAGAGGAAACAGCAAGTACAAAAGGTCCAAGGCAGGAACTAATTTAGATTGTCCTAAAGAACAGGGAAAAAATATCAAAAATGGGATAATAGACCAAGGAAAGAATATTAAAAAGAGATTAGAGGAGTAGGGCCTAGGGGCCATAAGAAGTTAAGATTTTAAGTGAAATAAGTGCTGGCCAGGCGTGGTGGCTCACACCTGTATTCCTAGCACTTTGGGAGGCTGAGGCTGGCTGGTTGCTTGAGCCCAAGAATTCAAGACTGGCCTTGGCAACATGATAAAATCCCATCTGTACAAAAAAAAAAAAAATACCAAAGTTAGCCAAGTATGGTTGCTTGTGCCTGTAGTCCCAGCCACTTGGGCTGAGGTGGGATGATTGCTTGAGCCTGGGAGGTCTAGGCTGCAGTGAGCCGAGATCGCACCTCTGCATTCTAGCCTGGGTGACAAAGTGAGACTGTGTCTGATAAAAAAAAAAAAGTTCTATTTCAGTGCTCTAAATTGGTAAATATTTATTGAGGGCTTGTTATATGCCAGCTACTGTATGGGTCCTGGGGACACAACTTCAATCTAAAATTTTGTATTTATATTCAAATTCTGTTTTTTCTCTTATAAAACAGAAAAATGGCCAGGCGCAGTGGCTCACACCTGTAATCCCAGCACTTGGGAGACTGAGGTGGGTGGATCACCTGAGATCAGGAATTCGAGACCAGCCTGCTGAACATGACAAAACCCCGTCTCTACTAAAAATACAAAAAATTAGCTGGGTGTGATGACAGGCGCCTGTAATCCCAGCTACTTGGAGGCAGATGCAGGAGAATTGCTTGAACCCAGGAGACAGAGGTTGCAGTGAGCTGAGATCATGCCACTGCACTCCAGCCTGGGCAACGAGCAAAACTCCGTCTCAAAAAAAAAATAAAGAAAAAAGAAAAATGTCACTTTAAAAAAAATTAGAGTCCTGTTCCTCCACTTGCCCTCTGGATCTTATCCCTTCTCACCTTTTCAAAATCTTCATTCTTCCCTCTTGGCTGCAGTCATCCCATGTCTCTTGCATCTTCAGTTTCTCTATTAGATCATTCCTATCACATACAAATATAACAGAATTATTTCCATTTTTTATTATTTCATTCCTCTAATTCTCTTTATAGCAAAACTCCTTGAGAAAGCTGTTTGTACTTATTATCAGGTTGCACAGCACTACTATAACCTCCTGTGTTGTCAAACTAATTGGTAGTCTTGTATAATTTATATACATTTTTTCAGATTTGATGTAAATAATCATCCCTTCCCTTTCTTCCTACTAGAAAGGTTTAATTTTGGATTTCTGGGTACCACACTTAAATGACCACTATTGCTCATTTTTTCCTGACTTACTCTGTTATGCCCAGGCACTTTAAATGTCTAAGGTTCAACTGCAGTCCCCTCTTCTTTTAAAAAGCTTGGTTTTTAGGTTATTACCTGGCTTTAAATATAATCTCTATGTGTGGTTACCCTCAGTTTTTTATCTCCAGTCATAATCTTCCTAAGCTTCAGACTTGCATACGCAAATTGACAGCTTCACTTAGAATTCTTGATCTTCTTCTGCCCCCAAATCTACTTTTGGTTGTTGTTTTTTAGGCTCATCTACTTCTTTTTTCTTTTTCTTTTCTTTTCTTTTTTTTTTTTGTTTCTTTTTTCTTTTCTTTTTTTTTTTGAG
>NW_012121154.1:12510641-12527858 GCF_000951035.1 Colobus angolensis palliatus
ACCTCCGCTTTCCAGGTTCAAGCGATTCTCCTGCCTCAGCTTCCCAAGTAGCTGGGATTACAGGCATGCGCCATCATGCCCGGCTAATTTTGTATGTTTAGTAGAGGCAGGGTTTCTCCATGTTGGTCAGGTTGGTTTCGAACTCCTGACCTCAAGTGATTCTGCCTTGGCCTCCCAAAGTGCTGGGATTACAGGCGTGAGCCACTGCCCTCACATCATCTATTTCTTTAAATGGCTCCATCTCTATCCAGTTGCTTAAGTTAAAACCCTAAGCTGTCAGTCTTGATTGGTCCTTTCCCCTTAACCCCCACGTCTAATTTGTTGGTCAGTACTGTGTCCTCCTTCAAAGTATATTTTTGTGGAGTCTTGCTCTGTCACCCAGGCTGGAGTGCAGTGGCACGATATTGGTTCACTGCAACCTCCACCTCCTGGGTTCAAGCAGTTCTCCTGCCTCAGCCTCCAGAGTAGATGGGACTACAGGTGCGCGCTACCATACCCAGCTAATTTTTGTATTTTTAACAAGATTTCATCATGTTGGCCAGGCTAGTCTCGAACTCCTGACCTCAGGTGATCCGCCCTCCTCTGCCTCACAAAGTGCTGGGGTTACAGGCATGAACCGCCACGCTGGGCCAAAAGTATATTTTGAATAAATACACTTATATCCATTTCTACTGTTGTCCTAATCCAGGCCTTTGTAATCTCTTGACTAACACTGGAGTGGAATACTCTCCATGTTTCTCTTTTGCCTTCTATCATTTATTCTCTGTAGAAGCTGCCGCACTTCTGAAGCATAAACCAGATCATGTAATTCTCCCACTTAAAAAGCTTTCAATGACTTTCTGTTTTACTTAAAATATTAACTTTTTATGACCATAAGGCCCTCCTTTCTAATCTCTTCTCACTATTCTCTTCTTATCCCACTATTACTTCCATATTGATTTTTTGTTGTTGTTCTTTTGAATATTTTACATTTGTTTCTGCCTTAGGGACTTTGTACTCATGCTTTCCTCTGTCTGGATCATTCTTATGTTCTTGGCATAATATTAGCTAAACTCAAATATCACATTCTAGTGAGGCCTCCCCTCTTCCATTATCTATAATAGTATCTGAAATACTTCTGTTGTTTTATTTCATTGCTGCCATGCTTTATATTTTTACTAAAACATAAGCTTTATGACTGTAAACATCTTAACCTGTTTTATCACTATATCTACAACGCCTAGCAAAGGGTTTGGCATATAGTAAGTATTAAGTTATGAAACATATTGTTTGAAGGTCATTTTTTATTTTTATTTTTTATTTTTATTTCTGAGAAGAAGTCTCACTCTGTCACCCAGACTGGAGTGCAGTGGCGCACTCTTGGCTCACTGCAACTTCTGCGTCCCAGGTTCAAGCGATTCTCCTGCCTCAGCCTCCCAAGTAGCTGGGATTACAGATGTGCACCACCACGCCCAACTAATTTTTTTTTTTTTTTTTTGTATTTTTATTAGAGATGGGGTTTCACCATGTTGGCCAGACTGGTCGTGAACTCCCGACCTCAGGTGATCTATCCAACTTGGCTTCCCAAAGTGCTGAGATTTCAGGCATGAGCCACTGCACCCAGCCTATATTGCTTGAAGGTCAAATAGTTAACCCTGAAGTTTATTATATTAAGAAGGATTATTGAATGCCCATATCCTAACTATATTTCCGTTGTTGTTAAGAGATAGAACTAAAGCTAGACATATTTTATAGCCTCTTCATTGTAGAAAGATGTCAGGTGCTATGTAATTGAATGAAAAGTCCCTCATATATAAATAGTCTTTAAAAATTGGCATGATTTCAGTATATTGAATGCTAAGTTTTTTAAAGTAGCAGTTCTGGTTAATACCTGTTTTGGGAAGCTGGCAATTTTTTAAAGGCATTAGGAAACTAGCAGAATTAAGTAGTGATGAGAGGGAGATTGAAATTTACTATTAATACCTATAGTATCTAAGTGGTTGTTTACTGACCGTGATGTAATAAATTGAGACAGAACGTAGGAAGAGAAAGGATGTAAAATTCTTCAGTATAAAGAATTTTAACAAGTAATGGTATTTTTTGAGTGATAGTATTTTTACTGTGAAATTTTTTGCATACTGTTTAGTTGATGAAGGATTAAAGATATAGTTTTCCAGATCCTATAGTTACAAGAATTTAAGAACTTAAAATATATAATAATTTTATTCTCTCAACTCTAAAGTCTATGTAAAGATTGCTTTTCAGAATTCATAGTAATGTGCTATAGATCAAAGATAAGCACTTGAAGCTGATTCTGGCTGGGCCCAGTGACTCATGCCTGTGATCACAGCACTTTTAAGAGATCAAGGTAGGGGGATTGCTTGAGCCCAGCATTTCTGAAACTAGCCTGGGCAACATAGTGAGACCCCTGCTGTCTACAAAAAATTTTTAAAAAAGTAGCCAGGCATAGTGGCTCATGACTGTAATCTACTCAGGAGGCTGAGGTGGGAGGATCACTCAAGCCCAGGAGTTTGATGCTACGGTGAGCTATGGTCACACCACTACACTACAGCTTGGGTGACAGAGTAACACCTTGTCTCTTAAAAAAAAACAAAAACAAACAAACAAAAAAACAGGCCAGGCATGGTGGCTCATGCCTGTAATCCCCGTACTTTGCGAGCCAAGGTGGGCAGATCACCTGAGGTTGAGGGCTTGAGACCAACCTGGCCAACATGGCGATACCTGGTCTAAAAATACAAAAACTTACCGGCCGTGGTGGTGCATGCTTGTAATCCCAGCTACTAGGAGGCCGAGACACGAGAATCGCTTGAACCCGGGAGGTGGAGCTTGCAGTGAGCCGCGATACATCACTGCACTCCAGCCTGGGTGACAGAGTGAGACTCTGTCTCAAAAAAAAAGAAAAAAGGAAGGTTGCTAAATTTTTTTTTTTTTTTAAAGAAAGGCAAGAGAATTAAGAATGACTTTTGTTGGTAGTGTAATTGATAGATTCATCAAAGTCTTTTATTTTCACAGGTCATTGTATCAGATGAACCTAACAATGGTTAATGACCCTGTGTTCTGTAACTCATAAAAAAATGAAGGCAAATCATTAAGGTAGTTGGCCCTGTACTTGAGAGTTGAAGGAACTCAAGGAAAAAAAAGGGAAAAAATTGGAGAATTATTTGTTGTAAAAGCAAGTTGCTCTGTCTGTCTGTCCGTCCGTCCGTCCATCCATCCATCCATCCATCTATCTTCTTTCCTTCCTTCCTTCCTACCTACCTACCTACCTACCTACCTACCTACTTACCTTTATTTGAGATGGAGTTTTGCTTGTCACCCAGGCTGGAGTGCAATGGCGCAATCTCGGCTCACTGCAGCCTCCGTCTCCCGGGTTCAAGAGATTCTCCTGCCTCAGCCTCCCGAGTAGCTGGGATTACAGGCATGCGCCATCATGCCCAGCTAATTTTGTATTTTTAGTAAAGTCGGGGATTCACCATGTTGGTCAGGCTTGTTCTCGAACTCCTGACCTCAGGTGATCCACCCGCCTCGGCCTCCCAAAGTGCTAGGATTACAGGCGTGAGCCACCACGCCCAGCCCGCAAGTTACATACTTTAATATCTCTTTGTTAAATAAAAAAGTTACCAGTTTGGACCCTGGATGCCATACACTCAGGAGGATCACTTTGAAACTAGACATAGTGCCAAGTGCTTTTCAGAAAAGTGAAGAATTAGATTGAGCAGAGGAAATGTACCTATTTGTGAGTGAGGATGATGGAAGGAGTCTTAGAGAGGTAGTACTTTTTACCTGTTCTGATCAGTTTCAGGGCTTCTGCTGAGCCTACTGAATCTAGGAGAGTTATTTACAGATTACCCAGCCTCACATTTCAAGCTCTTAGTTTTATTTTGTCATAACACTACTCCACTTACATCATTAACTTGCTTGGGAGAGAGAAACCAGTAGTGACTCTGTGTAGTTTTTGTTTTTCTTTTTATGTGTGTTTTTGTTTTTGTTTTTTGAGATGGGGTCTCACTATATTGCCCAGGCTGGACTCAAACTCCTGAGCTCAAGTGATCCTCCTGCCTCAGCCTCCCAAAGTACTGGGATTACAGGTGTGAGCTACCATGCCTGGCCATTTTTCTGTTTTGTTTTTGTTTTGTTTTGTTGTTGTTTTAGAGATGTGGTCTTTTTATGTTTCCCAGGCTGGTCTCAAACTGCTGGCCTGAAGCCATCCTCCTACCTTGGCCTCCCAGAGTGCTGGGATTACAGGTGTGAGCTGTTGTGCCAGGCCCTCTGTGTAGTTTTTCAGGATAAGAGATCATATTCATTCCTTAGCTGGATACGCAGGGTTCTTCTTGAACTAGTCCTTGTCTGTTCTCATCTCTGGCACATCCTCCACTCCTTTAACTGTTCTGAATTTTAGTAATTCTTCTTCAGTCTGTTCTTCCTAAACTTCAGTGAACATAAAATCGAAGATGTTTATTGAAATGTAGATTTCTAAGCCCAATCTTTAAACATTCTGGTTCATTACATTTAAGTAGAGCTGTGAAAAGTAACAACTTGCACTACAGGTAATTGTGCTGCTGGTTGTCTGTAGATCATGCTTAGAGAAACATGCTTAAATGTGTCGTGTTGATAGCTTTGACTGCCTGTGTGCTTTCTGTCTGGAGTACTTTCTCCATTTCTTTGCCTTCTCTATTTCATGGACTTGTTAAATTGCCATTCTTTAAAACTTGCTTAAATGTGACTACTATTATGAAGGCTCCTGTGCATACCTCTGATGACACTACTGTAATTATTGTTACACTTGTTTGTTTGCCTGTAAGTCAGTTTCTTCAGAAGGACCACTTTATTTTTTTATTTCTAGTATTTGGTACAGTATCTCACTGCCTGGTACTTACTGTGTGCTCAAATGTTTATTGATTGTAAGAAAACTATATTATTGTTAAGTTCCTTGAAGGCAGAGACAATGTCTTATCTTTGTGTCTCTGATGGTCGCTACTGAACATTTAAGCCCTCAATATTTGTTTAATCAGTGCTATCAAAGTGGTTTAAATGGATGTAGTCTCTGGGGGGTCTCTGTGAGCTTTTTGATGTTTTAAAAAATTTGCTATTTAATTTGGAGCTAGGAAAAAAATTTTAAGTATATTTGGGATCATTCCAGATGACTACCACTTTATACCAAATGCTGCCATGAGATTTCAGTGCAAGTACTTGAATTTGTGTCAGATGTTTATGTTATAAGATCACAGAGAGATACAGTTTATTGTGATGTTTTTCTAAATCCAAACCTCCAAAGGAAAATCTGACTCTATCTATTACAGGCATTTAGATATTACTTGCTTTTGAGAGACTGCTTACATGAATAAACACTATTCCTGAAGTCTGATCTTTACATATTACTTGAAGATTCCACCTGCCATATTTTCCTGTCTTTTTGCATGTGCATGGGGTATTGTCTTCCTCCAGCATTACTGAGTTTTTCCTATATATTATTTGTAGTAAATTTCTTTTACTAGGGTAATAGGTTCTGTCTCCTCTAGCAAAATTAGTGATTTATTGAAAGCAGGTGTCGTTGGGCTTGTACATAGAATCACTCTATTGGAAGTTTGAATTATTATGAACTGAAGTTATAAAACAATTTTTAAGGAGCTTCAGAGTATTTGTAGTTGTACTTGAGAGCAAATTCTGAACAAATAAGTAGCGTAATGTATCTGTGTAAGGCATTATAGTTGAGAAAATGCATTTGCCCATCCTTTATATCATTCGAACTTCATTTTGCTGGGAAGAAGGTAAAGCAAATATCCTTATTCCCACTTCACAAATAAAAAACCTCAAGTTCAGAGGTGAATATGGCATTCTTTCTACTGGAGAAAATGTCTCATTAAGAGTTTGGGAAAAAAAAATAATAGATGCATAATAGAAGATTGTTAGCAGAGCACAAAAATGTGAAAAGTAATAACAATACAGTAAAGAAGTGCTTCATGAATACTAAAATTAGGGAGTTGAAGCAGTCAAGAAAGGGCTTTTTTAAGAATACTTGAAATAAACCTTGAAAAATGTATTGAAATTAAGGAATAAGGGTTAAGAGATATTCTACAAATAGGAGTTTAGAAATGCCCAGGACATCTTTGTGAGTTGGAGGAAAAACGATAGACTACTGTTCTTGCTGGTACCCAGTGTATAGAGATACTAAATGTAAGATAAAACTGCTTGAGGAACTTTTTTATTTCCACTTTTTAGTATGGAAATGCAAATATATACATGATGGTATGTAAAACAGAATAGTAATCCCAGGTGGCCATTACTTAGCTTCAGCAGTATTCAGAGTTTTGCCAATCTTGTTTCATCTGTCTTTCAGTTGGTTTTTTTGTTCTTGTTTTGATACAGAGTCTCACTCTGTCATCCTAGGCTGACAGTGGTATGATCATAGCTCACTGCATCCTCAACTTCCCTGTCTCAAGTGATCCTTCTGCTTCAGCCTCCTGAGTAGCTGAAGCTTAGGACTTCAGGTGTGAGCCACCATGCCCAGCTAATTTTTTCATTTTTTGGTAGAGGTGGGATCTTGCTGTATTGCCCAGACTGGTCATGAACTTCTGGCCTCACGTGATCCTCCCTTTTTGCCCCCAAAAGTGCTGTGATTGTAAGCGTGAGCCACCGTGCCCAGCTTCTTAAGTATTTTAAAACAAATTCCAGTTTCACCCAGGTATTATTTCACCCATGTATTATTCAGTTATCTATCACTAACAGTTAAGGACTTTTTTGTTCTGTTACAGTACTATTATATAACAAAATTAACATAAAATATCCAGTTCATCTTCAAATTTTTTCACTCGTCTCAAAAATCTTTTTGTAATGTGTTCAGATTGGGATCCAAACAAAATTCACACACTGCATTTGCTTGAAATGTCTCTTGAATCTGTCTTCATCTATAACAACTCCCCTCTTTTAAAATTTGTTTTCCTTTATGCTGTAGACTTGGTGAAGAAACTGGAAAATTTGGCCTATAGAAGTTTTAACATTCTGGAGTTGGCTGATTGCCTCCTTCTGGTGTCATGTAATATTCAACTTCCCCCATATTTCTGATAAACTGGTATTTGGATTTAGAGATATAATTAGCTTCAAGTTCTGTTCTTTTCCTTTTCTCTGTTTCTTTTCAGTATGATATTTTGTAGGTGGGATGGTGTACTTCCTATCACATAGCATTAGGAGAGGCAAATAAAGCTTGGTTGTCTAACTGCTAATGATAATAATAATGATCAACAGATTCAGGTATTGTCATCTTGTCTACCGATCAACCTTTTACCTAAGAGTTTCAGCATCCATGGTTATTTGTTGCCTAGATATATAACCTCTTAAGGGTTGCAGTGTAGTTATTTTTCTAATTTATTTATTTCTTCTGCATTTTTTAGCTGTTGGGGAATTTCTAAAAGAAGCAGTCAGCACCTAAGTATTGGCTTATGTATTAACAAGAGAATATACTTACCATTTTAGTTACAGAGCTGAGTTGCATGTTAGAATCCCCTTTTATGTATTTCGGTTATTCTACTTGTTGGAAACAGAATTCAGAGTTTTGAAAGGTGATTTCATCTACAAATTATGGTGGTTTTGACCATACCTTGTTGCTTATATATTGGGAATAATTTCATTACCTGCTACTAGGTTGGTGCAAAAGTAATTGCAGTTTATTTTTGACCATTTTGAAAATTTTTGAACATTTTAAATTCTTGGAGTGTGCAATGAATATCTTTTGGGAAATTTCCCATGGATAAAGAGAAAATCTTTTTTGGATTCAGTGATTTTAGAACATATACATACTTTCTGCTGACAGGTTAAAAAAAAGAACATACAAAGCAGTATATTAATGAGTATAAACCACTATATAAGCTCTTCACTCTCTAACTGTGATATCAAAATTATGTATGTGAAATCTCATTTTTCTATAGGATGAACACTGCATCATGGATTATGTTTTGATACATAATTATATAAACACTTCTATAAATAATTATGAAGTATATATAACACTTAGAAATGTAACGCTTCTGTCCTTACATTTGGGAAGAAGGAAAACGAAATTCATGCTAGTTTTGCTGTTGAACCTCCAACTGCAAAAGTTATGGCCGCTACTCCAAAATATCCAAGTTTTGCCCACACCTTTTAGTAACACATTTTGCAGAGTTTGATCTAAATTTTTGAGAGTGAATCTTTGTGCTCTGGCCACAGTTCCTGCATGTTGCTTTAATAATAGTATTGTAAATCGTTGCTAAAACTTCACTTCTTCCTTCTATGTAATTTTTAAAGAATTTAGAAAGTGTCACTGTTGTAATCAACGGCAGTTTGGTAGTATCTGTCAGTTTTATGGACATTTGCCCTTTTGTTCAGCAATTGTACCTCCAGGAATTCATGTTATAGAAATACTGTCATTTATGAAGAAAAGATAAATGGATGTACATTTGCAGTAATACTTTTAATAGTGAAAAATAGAAGTAATGTCATTATCTACCAGTAGGGGAAATTGTTAAATAAATTTATATTCCTATAATGAAATAAGCAATTATTACCAAGAATTAAGTATATATGTTGATATTTAAAGATGGGAAAAGTAAATCACGAATACATAGAGTATATTTTTGGATTTTATAAAGCAAAAATTGTGTAGATATGATGCATAGAAAAGTTTATAGAGAAAGATACATGGCAATATTAACGGGAATGTTTGGGAGTTGGGTGGAGACATGGGCTTTCACTTCCTTATTACTGCTATATTTAGATTTTCTACAATGAGCATTTATTAATTTTGAAATTAAGAAACATTTCTTTTAAAATAATGAATAAGTGAATTCTTAATGTAACAGCATAGACTTTAGCTGAATATTGATTTTCTTTTATTTTCATTTTTTTTTTTTTGTGACAGAGTCTCAACTCTGTCCCCCAGGCTGGAGTGCAGTAGTGCGATCTCAGCTCACTGCAACTTCTGCCACCTGGGTTCAAGCGATTCTCCTGCCTCAGCCTCCCAAGTAGCTGGGATTACGGGTGCCTGCCATCGCCCCTGGCTACTTATTGTATTTTTAGTAGAGATGGGGTTTCACCATCTTGGCCAGGCTGGTCTTGAACTCCTGACCTCATGATCCACCTGCCTTAGCCTCCCAAAGTGCCGAGATTACAGGTGAATGTTGGTTTTCAAAGTACAGTCATGCACACATAGCAACGTTTCGGTCAACACCAGACCATATAATACAATGGTGGTCCCGTAAGATTATATTGGAGGTGCCCTCTAAACATGTACCATTTTCTATCTTTTATATTGTCTTTTTACTGTACATGTTTTTTTCTCTTTTTAAAGACAGAGTCTCATTCTGTTGCCCAGGCTAGAGTGCAGTAACATGATCATAGCTCACTGTAACCTCAAACTTATAGGCCCAAACAGTTCTCCCACCTCAGCCTCCTAAGTAGCTATGACTACAGACGTGTGCCAACATGCTTGCCTAGTTTTTTTTTACATTTTTAATTTCTGTAGAGAAAATCTTGCTATCTTGCCCAAGCTATTCTGGAACTCCAGGCTTTAAGTGACCCTCCTGTCTCAGACTCCCAAAGTGTTGAGATCATTGGCTGAGCCACCACATCCAGCCCTTATTTTCTGTTTAGATATGTTTAGATACAGAATACTTAGCATTGTGTTACAATTACTTACAATATTCAGTGCATAACATGCTGTATAGGTTTGTAGCCTAGGAGCAATAGCTATGCCATTTAGCCTAGGTATGTAGTAGGCTATACCATCTAGGTTTGTGTAAGGTACACTCTTGTCATGTTCACACAACAGTGCAATCACCTAATGATGTATTTCTCAGAATGTATCTCCAACATTAAGCAAAGCATGACTGTATTCAGAACGTATTGGAGACTCTTTGCAATCTCCTTTAGAACCATTTGATAACCTCAGTTTGTATCTCCCCTTTTTGCTAATTCTGGCCTACAGTGCTTACAACAGCAGCCACTGAGAGCTAAATTGAGACTTCGTGAAGGGATGACAGTATATTAAGAAGCAGTGGACTGTAAAAAATGTTTTTTATGCCACTAGTCTCATGATGAATCAGAATATAACCACTAAAAATTCTTAAATTAAATAATAGTGCAAATAGTACTAAGTTCTAATGGAAAGTTTTGAATAGGAGGTAGGATAAAGATTGTCATGAAAAATTTTTCAAGTGATGTTATAGTTTTGTAAAACAAAGGCACAGAAACAAATCATGTTATTGAATATTTGCAAGGGAGAGATTAATTTTAGTGTGAACTGACCTCAGATGTAGGTTCACAACCTCGTTGATCAATAGGAATTAACCAAATAGAGCTCAGGAGGATTGGTAAGAGTAAAGAAGTTGGGAAAGTGATGTATGTAAAATGCGAGGCCAGGAAGCATGTAAGTCAACAACAGTGGGCAAATGTTGTATCAGTAGTTGGTCAGTCTCCATCATCTAAGACCAGAATTGCTCATCTTACAGTTGGCTATTTATGTTTTTTTCAGGCATATAATCCTGGTTTATTGTGAAACTTCCTATTCCTTAAGTTTACTGACATTTCCAAGACACTATTATGTTAATATCTGGTCACACTCAACACATGCATATATTTTTGAACACTGAAATGCATACTTCAGTTCTACTTGAGGTCTATATAGATTCTGTGTGTTTTAGTCTTGCTTAAATTATTCCTACCACTTCTTTGCACCCCTTTGCTTAGTTTTCTCAGTGCCATAGGGTTTATTAAATAATATTTGGCCTCTAGTAATTTTTTTTAATGAGAGAGAGGGAAACTATATTCGAACTTGGAGGGGGACATTTACTTAATTAAACAGAAGTTTGCTTATGACACATAATCTAGATGGGATATATCTTATCTATAGTGCATCCACCTGCTATAAGTAGGTATTGTATATGTATAGCCAATATTTTACTATAAGTACTTTATCATTTTAATTGATTAAGAGAAAAAAATGAATGGAATTCTCTTTGATGCAACTTTTTCCCCCCAGACCAGAATCCGTAGAAGCTAGCCCTGTGGTAGTTGAGAAATCCAACAGTTATCCCCACCAGTTATATACCAGCAGCTCACATCATTCACACAGTTACATTGGTTTGCCCTATGCGGTAAGTGTTAAACATTTCTTTGAAGAAACATTTTTAAATTTAGATATTGAAAGTAGATGTGTGTGATATTGTGCTTAAAACGGCGTGTTTAAAAAGCGTGGTTGTTTCATACTATCAAAATAATTAGGTGTTTAATTTTTCATTAACCATTAAGGGATTGAAGTTCTATAAAAGTGAAGAGCTTCTCTTATTATTTTGCAGTTTATGCTGTTAATAGTTTGATATTTCTTCCTAAGAGAATATAGATAAGGTTGTGTTGTACTACCTACTACTACTGGTTTTGAATTATATAGTAATTAATTTTGTTTTAATTTTTTAATTTTTAGTTTTTGAATTATATCATAAATTTTATAGTTATCATTTATTGAGCACTTGTTATGTGTCAGACATATATTATTTAATCATTAAAAACAACTTCATGAGATGTAGTTTTCACCTTTTATTTCATAGGTGAGAAAATGAAAGTCCATCTAATTTATTAAATGCTGCATATCTAGTAAGAGGCAGCATTTAGATTCAAACGTAATTACATAGTAACACATTTGTGATACTATGGAGGTAGAATTATGAGAGATGTTTACTACTTGGACCAGAATAAAAATTACTAAATTAAAAAAACCTGTATTATATTCTTTATAGCAATAAATATGTCTTTTTATTCTTTAGGCTCCATATTTCTGAGATGTGTGTTTTTCTGTTTTCTTTCTTTTTTTTTTTTTAACACTTCTATTCTCACATCTTAATACCTTCTTTCATCTTGGAGGTGGAGCTATGTATGTGACCATAGGACTGTGAAGATATCTTATGATTTGGTAGGGAGGTAATGAAATTTGGATGTGAATGTGACCACTCCCAGTTTGTAGATAGATATATTCACTTACTACTGTGGTTTAATATCTGGCTTCACCAAGTCATTTTTTAAATGGTATTAAGGAAGGAATGAGCCAATCTCATATCTCTTGAGTATTGAAATTAAGGGTTGAATTTTATTTATTTAAGTTGCTTGGTTCATATCATTGTTGAAATTAAATAATATTGTGCTATATTTTTGTTTAATTATTCAGGACCATAATTATGGTGCTCGTCCTCCTCCAACACCTCCGGCTTCCCCTCCTCCATCAGTCCTTATTAGCAAAAACGAAGTAGGCATATTTACCACTCCTAATTTTGATGAAACTTCCAGTGCTACTACAATCAGCACATCTGAGGATGGAAGTTATGGTACTGATGTAACCAGGTGCATATGTGGTTTTACACATGATGATGGATACATGATCTGTTGTGACAAATGCAGGTAAAATATTTTACACCATTATTTTATTTTTCTTGAATACTGATAACCTTTGGTAATGTTGGAAAAGATAACTAAAGTCACTTTCAAGGGAATTAATGAATACATATTTTAAGTGGGACTTCTACTATTGATGCAGTCCTAGAAAAAGCTTCCTATGTGAAAAAAGAGTTTACTAGAAATCCCTGTTGTTAACTGAGTAACAGTCAGTTCTGAACTTTATTCGTGTAGGATCACATTTTTCTTTTCACTTAGTTCAGTAGTAGTACAAGTACATAAATATAGCAGTAGACAAGATAGAAATGAGAGAATTTAGTCATTTGTATTTCCTTTGGAATAATTTGTGCTTAGTCAACTGTGATTTTCCAGTTTTGGGGAAAGTAAACATTTTGATTGATGTTTGTTTGACCTGACTCTCTCACCTCCTTTTGACTTGAACCTTGCAGCACTCTGGAGTCTCCTTGAACCAGAACCAGTCTCCCCTCCCCCAACCCTGGTTCAGCCACCAAGAAAGGTCTCCTCCCCTAGAGAAGGTGTGATTGGGACAGAAAGTGGGGTTTTGTTTCATTTTTGTTTTCCTTTTTTTTTTTTTTTTTTAATGCGGGGGAAGGATTTGGGGAAGATGAAGAGGGAACAGTAGGATTTCAGCCTGAAAGTTACTGAGTTTATCCCCTGCATAGGGTGGGAAGCGGAGAGTACTTAAGCAGTGCATTGTAGAGGGCAAGAAAGTTTGGGAGCTTTACAGAATTTCCTGGGTCTGGTCATTATGGTGTTGCTTAATTATTTGATGTGATATAGTATGGCATATACCCATATTTGAATGTAAGTATAAAAATGGACCCTAAAGCCAAGTATTACTTTGCATTATTTGTAATATTATCCCCATCTATTAGATTAGGTGATTAGAAGTTGAATATTATTGATACAAACATGCGGTTAGCATTATGTTTCAAAAAGTTTGTTTACTCTTGCCAAAAAATGAGAAATTCAAATATTAAGTGGAATGTAAAATTTGATATTTTTATGGAAACTTTTAATATTAACACTTTGAGTTTATCTTAATAATAAAAACATATTGTAATATCTTTCCAAATGTAAAAATAAATTTTCATTACCTGTAACACATTCTACCATGAATAATGACTTCAGTAAATTTATTTAGGAGGTAAATTAAAAACTAAAAATAACTTCAGTGACACTTTGCTTTCCTCATAGTAGAAAATGTCAAATCATATTGTAGCCAATCATATAAAAAAGCTTTCTCTTGGCTCATCTTGTCTAATGTGATAAATTACATACCATTTGGTATATAATTTTTATTTTAATGTATGACCTTAGCAGTGTTTTTCTTTTAACTGCGATGGTCTATATATAATATACAGTTATCTCTATTAGAAAATAGTAAAAATGTCCTTAGGAGTTTTTATATCCATCTACAAATTATTGAAGGACCAGTTCACAGTTTTTGGATTATTCAAGTTATTTACTTCTCAGATAGTACTTTTTGTTGTGAATCTAATATTTGTTATTCTGTTTTTCTGTTGCTCAGCCTGTAGTCTCCTGGAAGGCTCTATTCTTACTTTACGTTGCCTCATTGTTTTTACATGTTCCTACTACTTTATACTCATCTCTTTGACATCCACAGCTCTGATTATTTATTCATATTCTAGCTTTGTTTCTTCTGTTGTCTGCATGACATCATTATTTGCCCCACAAATTTAATTTAATTTGTTATTTTAACCCTTGTCATTTGCGCTACTTTTCTTTTTCACATCTTTTTTCCACTTTGATATCTATTTCACATTCTGTCAGTTCTTGCCCAAACATTCTCAGTTGAAAAGTAAAGAACAACACAATAGCTGTTAGTTTGGTACAGTAGTCCCTCCTTTCCCCTGGGGTGTATGTTCCAAGACCCACAGTAGATGCCTTAAACTGCAGAGAGTACTGAACCCTACAGTACTGTTTTTTCCTGTACATAAATACCTATGATATAGTTTAATTTATAAAGTAGATGCAGTAAGAGATTAACAACAATTATAACAGCATACTGTAATAGAAGTAAATGTGGACTTTGTCTCTCTCCTTTTCTCTCTTTCCTTCTGCCTGCCTCTCTCCCTCTTCCTGAAAATATCTTAATATTTTCAGACTGTGGTTGAACACAGGTAAATGAAACCACGAAAAGCAAACCATGGATAAGGGGAAGCTACTGTAGTTATATATTAGAAGTAGTTTATTGTTATGTAAAGAATAACTAAGACTATTTTTGGAGTCAGGCGTATCAACTTTAGACAAATTAGTCTTGGCAATAAAATACAATAATAACAAATTAAGAAATTTGCCTCAAACTGGTCCGTGTATTCCATTAAAAGTAATTAGGTTTAATCTCTTTCTTCATAGAATGTCTCTTATATTCTTTAACTTATTTTTCTCTGGCGTTAATTCTGGTTCTGCCCTCCTTTAACTCAAGTGTGGAATGTTGGAAACATCTCTTTAGTTGGTCTTTCTGCTTGCAATTTCTTAACTTCTTTGAATTAATACTACATGCCACCAAAGCACCTCTAATTGTTACCTGTTGACAGAGGAAATCTACACACGTCTGTACATTCCAGGTCCTAAATAATCTGACTGTACTTCACTAATCCAATTTTAACCTCCTTCTTTTTCTCAAAATGAGTATTTCTCTTCATATATGTTAAGCGCCTTGTGGCCACCTTCTCTTCATATCTGATACATGATATTTGATCAATGTTGCTACACTGATAGCTTACTATTTCCCAAATGAGGTTCGAGTCAAGTTCATTATTCTCCAAGATGCTTTTCTCATGAATTACAAGTAGATCTAATAATATTTGTAGAATAAATTATACATTTTATATTTTAAAATTGTATTTGCTTTAAAAATTTATGTATCCTATATTTGTCCTCTTGCTTTTGCATCTCAAATTTTATCTCCTTGAAGACACATTTCTATGAATTTCTCAGAGTACCTTTTAGGAGTGCTAAGCTCAAAGTAGGTGCTTATTAAATGATAGTTAAATGGAATATCAAATCTTAATTTAAGGATGACTTAAATAATATTACATATGTTCTGCTTTTTTTTTTTTTTTAAGCGTTTGGCAACATATTGACTGCATGGGGATTGATAGGCAGCATATTCCTGATACATATCTATGTGAACGTTGTCAGCCTAGGTAAGTTGCACATATCTGGTAACATTGCCAGTAATTTTACTGAGGTAATACTAGTTAACAGAAACTCCTTTATGAATTCAAGTTAAAGAATTAATGAATCACAGCCGGGCATGGTGGCTCATGTCTGTAGTGCCAACTACTTGGGAGGCTGAGGCAGGAGGATTGCTTGAGCACAGGAGGTTGAGGCTGCAGTGAGCTTTGATTGTGCCGCTGCACTCCAGCCTGGGTGACAGAGCAAATCCCGGTCTCTTTTTTCAAAAAAAAAAAGGACTAATGGATCACTGTATTTTATCGATTCTAACATACACTTTTCCATTTTTATGTGTATTCTTACTATTATTTTTGTATTCTCACAACTCTAAAATCAGGAAAATATCTTTCTATCAATAATAGGTCATAGTTCATAGGGTTTTTACTTTATTAATGATGCATGAAATAATAGTGCATCTTCTACCTGATGGCATCTTTTTTAACTGGAATGCACTATGTTAAAGAGTTACTAGATGAATACTCCCTTAAAGAATTTGGTAGATCTGTCATTCTTCCTGTTTGTAATATGTTTTTTCCACATTTCTTTTTTGTTTTTTAAAATCTTTTTATTATGGACATTTCAAACTTATGTAAAAGTAAAATAACATATAATGAACCTACATTTCCACCACCCTACCTCAGTAATTATCGACATTCTTGTCCCATGTATACTGCCATGTGTTTCTTCTCCCTTTATGTGTTGTTTTAAGGCAAATCCCAGATATATTATTTCATCCATGTATATTACAGTATATATGTATTTGTGTGTATATATATATTTCAGAATATGTCTGTCAAAGAATTCTTTTTACAAAAATAATTACAAACAGGCTGGGCGAGGTGGCTGAGGCCTGTAATCCCAGCACTGTGGGAGGCCGAGGTAGATGGATCACAAGAGCCCAGGAGTTCGACACCAGCTTGGCATCATGGTGAAACCCCATCTCTACTAAAAATACAAAAGATGAGCCAGGCGTGGTGTCACTCACCTGTAGTCCTAGCCTCTTGGGAGGCTGAGGTAGGAGGATGTCCTGAGCCTGTGAGGCTGCAGTGAGGCATGGTCATTCCACTGTGCCCCAGCTTGGGTGACAGAGTGAGAGCCTGTTTCAAAAAAACAACCGCAAAGCCATTATTATACATGGAACAAAGTCTCTGGCTCATCCAGCCATTGTTATGATATTTATTGGTTGATATTCATTTCTCAAGTCTCTAAACCTACTCCTCCCTCACTACCACCCCTGGTCTTCCTTACAATGTGCTTGTTTAGGGAACTCAGCTGTTTGTCCTGATGAGTTTTGCCAGTTGTTTTCTCATGATTTCCCAAGTTTCCCTGACCTATTTTGTAAGAAGATGTTTATAGGCTTGATCAGATTTACATTCAATTTCTTTTTTTATATATAAGACTATTTTCATAGTTAGACTGTGTTGTCTTACCAGATGGAACCTGATTTCTGGTTGTCTTATGTTGGGAGCCAGTGATAGTCCTAGGTCTACTAATTTATTTGGGGTTGCAAATTAGTGATATGTTAATTCTGTTGTTCATTACTTATCAGCTGGAATATTTTTATAGGAACAAGCTTCT
>NW_012121154.1:12527908-12597162 GCF_000951035.1 Colobus angolensis palliatus
TTGTCTTACCAGATGGAACCTGATTTCTGGTTGTCTTATGTTGGGAGCCAGTGATAGTCCTAGGTCTACTAATTTATTTGGGGTTGCAAATTAGTTAATCGTTACTTCTGTTCTTTATGACTTGTCAGCTCGAAAGTTTCAATAGGTACAATTTTTTTTTTCTTTTTCTTTTTTTTTTGTAAGACAGGATCTCACTTTGTCAAACAGGCTACACTCAGTGGTGTGACCACAGCTCACTGCAGCCTCAGCCTCCTGGGCTCAGGTGATTCTCCCATCCTTCCACCTCAGCCTGCCAAGTAACCGGGACTACAGGCATCACCACCATGCCTGACTAGTTTTTTGTATTTTTTTTTTAGATACAGAGTTTCACCATGTTGTCCAGGCTGGTCTAGAACTCCTGGGCTCAAGCGATCCTCCCACCTCGGCCTCCCAAAGTGTTGGGGTTACAGGCGACAGCCACCTTGGCCGGCCACATCTCTATATTAACTATTCAGTTCTCTTAACGTATTGAGGAAAGGCAGGATAAATGCTTGTTGAGTCTTAGCCTTTATTTACTCGTTTTCAGAATAATGAAAAATTAAGTGTCATTATAAACTCATGGATTTAAACCATACTGGATGTCAGTCTATTGCAGTTATTACCCTTATTGATGCTTAAATTTCATTCCATTTCTGGTCAGTAGGAACCTCTTCAAGCTGGTTATCAAGTCCTTTAAACAATACCCTAGTGGTATTTGATGGCGAAGAAGTTATCTGGTGTTACAAGATGTCTCAGGCTTATCCTACACTTCTGTGCCCCAGATTCAGAGTTAGCTTAGAAGACCAGGATTGGAGAGCTAGTCATGCCCTTTCCTACTAGATTGGTCACTGTTCCTAGTCTTTTTAGTAGACAAAGCTAGGTAGTATGTTTCATCTGTTTCTTTAAGATAAAATACATGAGTTTATACTGATAATTGCGATTGAAATTTAGGAATACAAGTTTTATGTAGCTGTTTCATGTTTATCCTAGTTGTCAACAATACAGAGAATAATGTAATTAGAATATCTCACAATTGGTTAACTGTTTAATCCTACACAAGAATAGAATAGTCTTGGAGTAACACCACCACTAACACTAGCACCAACAATATGATTGTGTAAAACAGTTTAGTACTTCCCCCCCATAGGGCATAGTATACGAGGGTTTTATAGTCAATATTGTGTTTTAAGTCTCTTGAAATAATTTTGTGTTTGTAACACCAACTGGATACACACTTATGTTGTTTAGGTTATTAATTTTATTGATTTTTAAAAAATTAAATGTTCTGAGTTGTAGATTCACATGCAGTTGTGAAATAATGTAGAGTGAGCCTAGATAGCTTGTACCTGTTTTGCCCCAGTGTTAACATCTTGCATAACTATTAATACAATATCACAACTAGGATATTGGCATCAATGCAGTCACTTTATAGAACATTTCTGTCACTGTCAGGAGTCATGCTGCCCTTTATAGTCATACCCAGCTTCTACGCCTCAACTTTGCCAACTGTTATTCTGTAATCGATTTCTATAATTTTGTCATTTCAAGAATGTTACATAAATGAAGTCATACATTGGGTTAAATGCCCAAGAGAGTACTCTTTTGGGTTAAATGTACTCTCTTGGGTTAAATGCCCAAGAGAGTAGCAGCTTGGTTATATGGTAGTTGCATGTTTAGGTATTTAAGGTATTGTCTGACTATTTTCCATAATGGCTATTCCATTTTACATTCCTACCAGAAATGTAGGAGTAATCAGTAATTTTTGTTTTTTAAGAATTGTTGGTTGCGTGCAGTGGCTCACACCTATAATCCTAGCACTTTTGGAGGCTGAGACGGGTGGGTCACTTGAGGTCAGGAGTTTGAGACCAGCCTAGGCAACATGGCAAGACGCTGTTGCTACAAAAAAAAATACAAAATTTAACCAGGCATGGTGCAGGTGCTTGTAATCCCAGCTACTCAGGAGGCTGAGGCACGAGAATTGCTTGAACCTGGGAGGCAGAGGTTGCAGTGAGCTGAGATCACATGGCTGCACTCCGCCTGTGCAACAGAGCAAGACTCTGTCTCAAAAAAAAAAAAACAAAAATTACCCAGGTGTGATGGTATATGTCTGTGGTCCCAGCTCTTTGGGAGGCTGAGGTAGGAGGATTGCTTGAGCCCGGGAGGTTGAGGCTGCAGTGAGTTGATTGTGCCACTGCACTCCAGCCTGGGCAACAGAGGGAGACCCTGTCTCAAAAACAGAATTGTTTTTTACATTTTATTTACCTTTATAATTATATACTTTATAATTGTGTAAGAAGTATTCTATCATTCTAAACTCAAATATGAAGCAAGTTAGACTGGAAGTCAACTATGTAAAGCAAAGTATTCTATCTTTCTAAAGTCAAATACGTAAAGCAAGGTAGACAAATATGTAAAGCAAGTTAAGTCTAACTCATCCCTGCTTGCTTATTATCTGTAGATATGTATCTATATATTGGTATTTCCCTCCTTATTTAGATAAGCAGTAGCATATTATAGAGTCTTCACCACATTTCTTTTCTCTTAAAAATATATGCTGAAGATCACAGTAGCATGTAGACATGGACTGATACAGCTTCAACGTACTATATTTTCTTTTTTGTACTCGATTCAACTAGTTGCCTTTGTGTGGACATTAGAGTTGTTTTGGGTCTTTTGTTATTGTAGATATAAGTGAGATTGTTCAGTATAGTGACAAACGTATGTATAAAATTTTGTTAGATTGTCAAATTTCCTTCCAGTAGGAGCTGTGCAGTTTTTATTTATCTATCTATCTATCTATTTATTTATTTGAGACCGAGTCTTGCTGTGTCACCAGGCTGGAGTGCAGTGGTGCGATCTCAGCTCACTGCAACCTCCCCCTCCTGGGTTCAAGCCGCTGTCGTGCCTCTACCTGCTGAGTAGCTGGAACTACAAGCACGCATCACCACACCCCACTAATTTTTGTGTGTGTATGTGTGTGTGTGTGTGTGTGTGTGTGTGTGTGTGTGTGTGTGTATATATATATATATATTTTTTTTTTTAGTAGAGTCAGGGTTTCACCATCTTAGCCAGGATGGTCTCGATCTCCTGACCTCGTGATCCGCCCGCCTCGGCCTCCCAAAGTGCTGAGATTACAGGTGTGAGCCACCACGCCCGGCCTGCAGTTTTGAATTCCAAACAGTAATGGGTAAGCATGCCAGCTTTCCCAAGCCTCACAACAGAGTATTTGACAGACTTGCATTTTTGCCAGTTTAATTTAGGTGAGAAATGGTAATTTCAGCATAGTTATGGTGTGCATTCCTCTTACTTTAAGTGAGGTATCTCTGTGGTTTTGTTTCACTTTATGATAGTAGTCTTTTGCCAGATAATTTTTGATGGGGTTAAATATCTGATGATGAATTCAGTAAAAGTTGGTTTACAACTTACCATTAGGAGGCCGGGTGTGGTGGCTCACGCCTGTAATCCCAGCACTTTGGGAGGCCCAGGGAGGTGGATCACGAGGTCAGAAGATTGAGACCATCCTGGCTAACACGGTGAAACCCTGTCTGTACTAAAAATATAAAAACAAAAATTAGCCAGGTGTGGTGACGGGCGCCTGTAGTCCCAGCTACTCGGGAGGCTTAGGTGGCCGAGTGGCGTGAACCTGGGAGTCGGAGCTTGGCAAGATCCCGCCACTGAACTCCAGCCTGGCAGCCTGGGTGACAGAGCAAGACTCTGTCTCAAAAAAACAAACAAACAAACAAAAAAACCCAAAAATACTTAGGAGGGCAGTTAGTTGAGATGTTTATTATTCTATATCTGTGATGCTAGAATAGGTATATTTTCTGGTAGACATTAAGACAAGTCTGTAGAAATCCTAATAATCTAGAACTCTTATTTTCCCACCTGAGGATTATCTGTTATCTGACCTCTAAACTATATATAATGAAAAAGTTGAGTGGGGGGGAAATGTAAAAGAATTACTATGGATGATGTAGTTTATGGGTAGAGGTAGGGAGAGGGTAATGAAGTATTTCACTTAATTGTTAAATGCTCATGCCTGTAATCCCAGCACTTTGGGAGGCCGAGGTGGGCAGATCACCTGAGGCCAGGAGTTTGAGACCAGGCTGACCAATGTGGAGAAACCCCATCTCTACTATAAATACAAAATTAGCCAGGTGTGGTAGCGCATGCCTGGAATCCCAGCTACTTGGGAGGCTGAAGCAGGGAATCGCTTGAACCCAGGAGGTGGAGGTTGCAGTGAGCCGAGACTGTGCCATTGCACTCCAGCCTAGTCAACAAGAGCGAAACTCCATCTCAAAAAAAAAAAAAAAAAAAAAAGTTCAGTATTTATTTCAAAAGTGAAAATAATTACAGGCAATGTAATTCAGTGTCATACATTTGCTTTAAGAAATTTAATTTGTGATTTTAATTACATTGTTAACATTATGGGTTTGGGCCGGGCGCGGTGGCTCAAGCCTGTAATCCCAGCACTTTGGGAGGCCGAGACGGGCGGATCACGAGGTCAGGAGATCGAGACCATCCTGGCTAACACGGTGAAACCCCGTCTCGGCCGGGCGCGGTGGCTCAAGCCTGTAATCCCAGCACTTTGGGAGGCCGAGACGGGCGGATCACGAGGTCAGGAGATCGAGACCATCCTGGCTAACACGGTGAAACCCCGTCTCTACTAAAAAAAAATACAAAAAACTAGCCGGGTGAGGTGGCGGGCGCCTGTAGTCCCAGCTACTCGGGAGGCTGAGGCAGGAGAATGGCGTGAACCCGGGAGGCGGAGCTTGCAGTGAGCTGAGATCTGGCCACTGCACTCCAGCCTGGACGACAGAGCGAGACTCCGTCTCAAAAAAAAAAAAAAAAAAAAAAAAATTATGGGTTTGGTTTTTTTTCAGACATTTTGCTTTAAATGTTTGGTTTGAAAAAAAATACTAGTTTCCTAAGTAAATTATTTTCTTGGCCATTCACTGTGGCTCACACCTGTAATCCCAGCACTTTGGGAGGCAGGGGTGGGAGGATCACTTGATCTAGGAGTTCAGCACCAGCCTGGGCAACCCATCTCTACAAAAAATTAAAAAATTAGCCGAGCGTGGTGATGCAGGCTTGTAGTCTCAGCTACTCAGGAGGCTGAGGTGGGAGGATCCCTTGAACCTGGAAGGTTGAGTCTGCAGCAAACCGTGGTTGTATCACTGCACTCCAGCTTGGGTGACAGGGTGAGACCCAGTCGGAAAAAAAAAAAAAGTCTTAACAGAGTGAGATGGAGTCACCTATCTGGCATCTACTGCTACTATTAGATCGTATGTAAACTGTATTGCAAGGGATATTGTATATATTTTATACTGTTGGTTTTTTCACTAAGAACGTTAAATAAATTACAAAGTTTATCACATTTAAGACAGATCAGCTTCATGTATTTGATAAATAATGATGCTAATTTTCAATGTAGGAATTTGGATAAAGAGAGGGCAGTGCTACTACAACGCCGGAAAAGGGAAAATATGTCAGGTAAGTAAAAAGGACCTACAATAAATTAAAATTCGTGTGACTGAGAGAATAAATGGTCTGCATATTTTTAGTTAAATGTAAATACTTTGTTGATGAATGTTGATTGTACAGATAGTGTGCAATCTCTGGTATAGATTTTAAGTATTTTCACATATTATAGAATAAATATATACGTACTTTAGGAAATAAAATGGAAACAAGAGGAAAATAAATAATTTAAATCAGCCATAATTTTCCTGCACATAGCTAACCTGTTGGTTTAAAAAAGTAAAATATGTGTGTTCTTCAGAAGGATATGATCCGTTAGTTTATCATGTAGAATAGTACATCTTTCATTTTTAGGAACAGAATTTTCTAACTTCTGTGTAGCATAGGCCACAATTTTTATTTTATCTTAATCATGTTGATACCAGTACATCTGGTTTTAAATAATCATAATTTATTCAACTATTCCTCTTTGATGGAGATTTGGATTGTTTTCATTATTTCTGCTTTGTTTTATTTTTGTTGTTAAAAACAGTATCCTCAGCAAGACCCTCTTGCATAAGTCTTTTTGTACTTTTGCTATTTTATCTTTGGCTAGATCTTTAGTATGAGATAGCTGGGTCATATATAATTTTGCTAGATATGGCTGAATTGCCCTCTGTAGGGAATTTCAGATTTCCACTGGCAATGCATGAGAGTGCCTGTTTCCCACAGGCACACCACCAGAGTGTGTTATCAGGCTTTTGGATCCTTTGTAGTTTAATGTGTAAGAAATCATGTTTGTGCTTCGCATGTAAATGTATAAGTGAGGTGAGTGAACAAGTTAAAAAATATGCTTATTTAGAAAGATGGAGATGACAATACTTTGTCATGTGGAATGCTGTTTTATTTCATTGTTTAAAATAGAAGTATTAAATGTGCGATAATTTTTATTTTGTCTTTGATTGAAGATGGTGATACCAGTGCAACTGAGAGTGGTGATGAGGTTCCTGTGGAATTATATACTGCATTTCAGCATACTCCAACATCAATTACTTTAACTGCTTCAAGAGTTTCCAAAGTTAATGATAAAAGAAGGAAAAAAAGTGGGGAGAAAGAACAACACATTTCAAAATGTAAAAAGGTACATTTTTGCTTGTTTTTAGGTGAGTGGATAGGATAGTGGATAGGGAACTGAATTTTATAGTAGAGGCAGGAGAGTGAAAATAATCGATGGTAGCTAAAAAGGTGGCAGGATCTAGCAGAAGTTTTTTATTTTTAAACAATTAAACTTACTTGAACATTTTAACGTGTTTTAAAGATTGAAGCAGATTAGAGAAGAAACTTTGCAAACTGCTTTGAAATAATTTTCAAAGTCACTGAAATACAGAAGCAAAAATAAAGTAGAAAGCCTTCATAGTTTTCTGTACTACCAGGATTGTATTCCTTTCACTTCTCTGTCTGACATAGTCCACTTAGCTTTTCTTCCCCATGTTTTACATAACGGTTCTTTGCCTCCTTTTTTTTTTTTTTTTTTTGTTTAAACCTTGCTCTCTTGTAACATATTGTCTACACACATTTATTTATTTGGATCTATATTGCTAGCTGTAGGTTTATATTTGTTAGTCACTCTAAATGGAGTTCAGGGGTTGAGGGGGATAGGAATTAAGTCTTAAATACATCCTTCAGATGAGGCAGATGAGTCGGCTCTCAATACATATTTATTGAATAAATACAGCTCTGTCTACCACAGTGCATATTACTTAAGGCCCATTATGGGCTCAAATATTACTTGCTAGTTGCTTAGAGAATTAAAGTAATATTCTTTTACTCCCTTCCAAAACATATCTTATCACTTCAACAAAATTATATTTCTAATACCTTCCCAATTTTTATCAGAAATATTTTTCCACTGTTGTAATATTGAACACAGAGAATATTTGGAAATTTTGTCTTTGCATTGTATTATATACAGATTTTTATATTCTATATAGTCTATATACTTTTTTTTTTTTTTAAGACAGGACCTTGCTATGTTGCCCAGGCTGGAGTGCAGTGGCTATTCATAGACTGTCATGGTGCACTATGGCCTCAAACTCCTGGGCTCCAGTGATCCTCCTGCCTAAGTCTCCTGAGTAGCTGGGACTACAGGTGCCCGCCACCACTCTCAACCGTATTCTGTTTTTATTAGAAAAGTATTTTAGTAGATGCCTTTATTAAACATTCTCCTAGTGTCAGCTTTCTTGGTTACCAAATTTTTTGTTATGACACTTCAGTTAAAAGTTTCAGTGAACCAATTGATTCTTAAATATTAATTATGTCCAGTTTTTTAGAAAACTAAAATTCCTTGCTTATTTTAGGCATTTCGTGAAGGATCTAGGAAGTCATCAAGAGTTAAGGTAAGTACATTAATTTTAAGGTGTTGTTATCAACTGTCATTTATTCAGGAGCTAAGTGCTTGTTTGTCTGTATCTTAATGCTCTCATTATTTTGTGCCACGTCATTGCCTATTATCTTTACCAGGAGTGGGACCTTAGTTCTAATTGGAGTAATATACTACTTTTGTAGTTAACACTTTTGAAATATTAATCAAAAGGGGGAGATATATAAGCAATTTCTAATTTTATAATTTTGGGCAATTTGAATTTCCTTTATTACTACAATCCATGTCTCTGATACCGCTTAGTATTACTATACTGTACTTAGGAATGCAGAATCATATTTGGAACTTGAAAATTCACTCTTTGCATGGTTGGGATTCTAGAGCGTTAGTCAAGTCAGTTGTCATACTATAAATTCACCATAGAACAACTGTATCAATATAAATGAGTCAGAATGATCGATGGTAGCTAAAAAGTACCTTGAATTAATTAATGTATGTCCTCACTTTTTTAGATGCTAAAATTGCTGAGAGAAGGCTCCCCACCTCTGTCTGACCCCAAAACATAAGTTTGTTTGGGGTCACAGAGGTCAGCTGTATGTCAGCTGTATGCTGTTACTATAGCTTTCTGGCTTAGGTAGAAAAGGGTAACAGAGTTCTAAAATTGTCACATTAAATAGGATGTGGGGAGCATGTTACAGTGTATCTTTTGTCCATGTGATATAAGATATAATTATTTATTATTCCACATTTCTAGAAAAGAAACCATTAAACAGCAGTTTCTAGTTTATTATATTCTTTTATATAGATTGCCATTAATTGTGTGTGTGTGTGTGTATGTAAGTCTGTAAGTCCAGATACTAATGATCGGTTTATGATTTTAGGGTTCAGCTCCAGAGATTGATCCTTCATCTGATGGTTCAAATTTTGGATGGGAGACAAAGATCAAAGCATGGATGGATCGATATGAAGAAGCAAATAACAACCAGTATAGTGAGGGTGTTCAGAGGGAGGCACAAAGAATAGCTCTGAGATTAGGCAATGGAAATGACAAAAAAGAGATGAATAAATCAGATTTGAATACTATCAGTTTGCTCTTCAAACCTCCTGTAGAGGTAAATACGTCATTTGTCCAAAAATTGTAAAATAGTTTTATATTGCGTATTTTTAGCTAAACTGAAAACAAGCAAGTTTATTTAATCTCAAAATTTACTCTGATTTTAGAGCCATATACAAAAGAATAAGAAAATTCTTAAATCTGCAAAAGATTTGCCTCCTGATGCACTTATCATTGAATACAGAGGGAAGTTTATGTTGAGAGAACAGTTTGAAGCAAATGGGTATTTCTTTAAAAGGTATATTCATTTATTTTCCCATGTTCATTTCCTATAGGTAAATACTGAATTTTTGGCTGTTTTACCTAGATGTTGTGATTATGTGTACTTTTTTTTCCTACATGATCATTTCAGTTTAAAGCTGTAGTGTGGTTGAACAGTGACTGATGATAATTTTTGAACTATGATAAACTAAAACAACATAAAAAAATGCAAAGATGTATTCCTCAGTCTCTTGCTCATGTCTGTCTTGCCGAAAATCCTAAAACAATCTGCTTCAAAGATTAACCAGCAGCAATATAGGTTGGATATAGAAGGATATCAGTCAGGAACTCTGATTTATTGAGGTTACAAGGAACCCTTTCCATCTGGGACTCATGATAATTCCTCATAATGTAATAGCCAGAACCGAGAAAGACCATGGTAACCATAGGAGAAACCCCTTCCTCTTTATTAGACAGTGTTAGATTGGGTCCTACATTATTGCCACCACTTTCAATACCTACTTTTTTGGTATTGGAATGGTATTGGAGGCCTCTTCTTTGGTTTGAAATTTGTATGCATAATTAATATGATTCTCTAATAGGTGTTACTTCCCTGTAGTCTAGAAGTATGTTCATATCCATAGGAGGAGAACATTCCTAGTCTGTGTCCTACAATTATCAAAAACATTCATTGTTTATAACTTGAGTATTTACTTAAGATATGAAAGATACACAGCAATTTCTCCCTATTATGTAGCAGATTTGATCTGAAACAGATACTTTTGCATGCACCAGGAAATATGAACTCTGAAGACATCAGATTAATCCCGTGAATGCAGTAGTCACTCTCTTTTTATCTTTCTTTGTAAATTGGAATTTCTACCTTCGATTAATTGCCTTTGATTTAGGTGAGGTTATGGGGCAGATAAAAATCTTATTAGCATAAACTAGCATAAGATGAGAGTGAATTCTGGAGTCAGACTGCCTATATTCACATCTTGGCTTGACTGTGTCTTTTAGAAGTTTCTTAGACTCTGTGTTCTTAAATTTCCTCATCACTTTGTCTCTGAAGAGTAACAGGAAATTATTACACTAAAACGTTGACCTTTATTTGTTTGTTTGTTTTTGAGACAGAGTCTCGCTCTGTCACCCAGGTTAGAGTGCAGTGGCATGATCATGGCTCACTGCAGCGTTGACATCCTGGGCTCAGGTGATCCTCCCACCTCAGCCTCCCAGTTAACTGGGACTACAGGCACATACCACCATGCCTGGCCTTTTTTTTTTTTTTTTTTTTTTTTTGTAAATATGGAGTGTCACCATGTTGCCCAGGTTGGTCTTGATCTCCTGGGCTCAAGCAGTCCACTTGCCTTGGCCTCCCAAAGTGCTGGAATTATAGGTGTGAACCAGTGTGCTCAGCTGAAAATGTCAATCGCTTATAATGTTTCTTTCTTTGTAGACCATACCCTTTTGTGTTATTCTACTCTAAATTTCACGGACTAGAAATGTGTGTTGATGCAAGGACTTTTGGGAATGAGGCTCGATTCATCAGGCGATCTTGTACACCCAATGCAGAGGTAAGCTTATAGAAATTTTTTGGAGAGATGTGGGGGCGTGGGATGTGTTGAAATCTGAGCAGTAAGCACAAAACTCAGGTCGCCTGAGACACTTTCCAACTGTTGCATTTTATACTGCCCAGTCTGTATTTCTGTGAAAATGTATGTGATACTGGCTATGAAGTCTTTTTTTTTTTTTGAGATGGAGTTTCATTCTTGTTGCCCAGGCTGGAATACAATGGCGTGATCCAGCTCACTGCAACCTCCGCCTCCCGGACTCCAGTGATTCTCCTGCCTCAGCCTCGCAAATAGGTGGGATTACAGACGCACACCACCATGCCTGGCTGTTTTTTGCATTTTTAGTAGAGATGGGGTTTCACCATGTTGACCAGGCTGGTCTCGAACTCCTGACCTCAGGTGATTTGCCTGTCTCAGCCTCCAAAAATGCTGGGATTACAGGTGTAAGCCACCATGCCTGGCTGCTATGAAGTCTTAAAAATTATTTTGCAAGTTGAAGAAATGATGATGTTCCTTATAAGAGGAAATATTGGAGTTTCTTTTTTTTTTTGAGGCAGGGTCTCACTGTCTCCCAGGCTGGAGTGTGGTGTCATAAGCACAGCTCACTACAGCCTCCATGACTTCCTGTGCTCAAGTGATCCTCCTGTCTCAGCTTTCTGAGTAGGTGGGACTATAAGCCTGTGCCACCATGCCCAGCTAATGTTTTAAATTTTTGCAGAGATGGAGTCTCATTTTACTGCCCAGGCTGGTCTCCAACTCCTAGGCCGAGTGATCCTTCTGCCTCGGCCTCCCAAAGTGCTGGGATTACAGGCGTGAGCCTGCCCGGACTTTTAAAATTATTATTATTATTATTATTATTATTTTTGAGGCAGGGTCTTGCCCAGGCTGGAGTGCAGAGGCCCAATCATGGCTCACTGGAGCCTCAACTTCCTGGGCCGTTAGGAGGTAAAGTTATCTTCTCACCTCAGAGTCCTGAGTAGCTGGGACCACAGGCGCATGCCACCATGCCCAACTAATGATTTTTTAGTTTTTTTATAGAGTTGGGGTCTTCCTATGTTGTCCAGGCTGATCTGGAGCTCCTGTGTTCAAGCAGACCTCCTGCCTTGGCCTCCCTAAGTACTAGGATTACAGGCATGAGCCACCAGATCAGGCCTAATACCGGACGACTTTCCTTCTATCTTGGAAGCTCTGTTTATGGGTCAATACGTGCTATGATTTAAGTTAGATGACAGAGCTAAAATCTAAAGTAGATTTTTGTATGTTCTACTGTAAAATTTTTAATGTTATATTTTAGTGTGGAGTAGAAAGTCCCATTGGTTTTGTTTTTTACATGTCAAAATGAAGATTTTTAGTTTTATAATTACATAATGTTGCAGCCAAGAATGTAATTTTTTTTTTGTTTTGTTTTGTTTTTTCTCTCTTCTTTTTTTAAAAGACAAGATCTTGCCATGTTTCCCAGGTTGGCCTGGAACTCCTGGGCTCAAGTGTTTGTTCTGCTTCAGCCTCCAGAGTAGCTGGGATTACAGGCATGCACTGCTGCACCGCACTAAGTACAGATTTTGGAACCAGACTTAAATCTATTTCTTCTCTGTGACTTACTAGCTTTGTAACCTCAGTTTTATCTGTAAAAAGGTGATATGAAGACTGAAGGAGTTAATAGATGTAAAGTTTCTAGAATAGTGTCTTGTCATAGAAAAGTAGCATTTGCTCAACCATTATTGCATTCATCAAACCTAAGAAGGCCAGGCATAGTAATCCCAGTGAGCCAGGCTCACACCTGTAATCCCAGCACTTTGGGAGGCAGAGGCAGGTGGATCACCTGAGGTCAGGAGTTGAAGACCAGCCTGACCAACATGGTGAAACCCCATCTCTATTAAAAATACACGAATTAGCCAGGTGTGGTGGCATGCACCTGTAGTCCCAGCTGTTCGGGAGGCTGAGACAGGAGAATCACTTGAACCCAAGAGGCGGGGTTGCAGTGAGCTGAGATCACATCACTGCACTCCAGCCTGGATGGCAGAGTGCTCTGTCTCAAAACAACAACAACAACAACAGAACCCTAAGATGCCACCACTTATAAGACTCCTGATTTCAGATTTGCTAAAAGGTGAAAAATAATAATTGATGAGGCCGAGGGTGGTGGCTCACGCCTGTAATCCCAGCACTTTGGGAGGCCGGCAGATCACAAGGTCAGGAGATAGAGACCATCCTGGCTAACATGGTGAAAACTCATCTCTACTAAAAATACAAAAAAAATTAGCCAGGCGTGGTGGTGGGCGCCTGTAGTCCCAGCTACTCGGGAGGCTGATGCAGGACAATGGTGTGAACCCGGGAGGTGGAGCTTGCAGTGAGCCGACATCGCGCCACTGCACTCCAGCCTGGGCAAAAGTACAAGACTTGTCTCAAAAAAAAAAATAAAAGCAAAAATAGGAATTGATGAAATATAGTATTATTATTTTTTTGATGCCACATTGTGGGCTCTAGGGGTTGGGGTGGCAGTGGGTAGCAGTGTATGATTGAAAAACCTTCCCAGTTGATAACCACTGATAGATAGTTATAAGCCTTGTCATTAATGACATGTTTTCCAGGTTGTGTTTGTGAAATACTTTGAAAAGAATAATTTTCAAAATTGTAGGCTGATGCTTCTGAAGGCAGACAGTAATTTATGGTAACGTACGATCATTTTAACTTACAGGTGAGGCATGAAATTCAAGATGGAACCATACATCTTTATATTTATTCTATACAAAGTATTCCAAAAGGAACTGAAATTACTATTGCCTTTGATTTTGACTATGGGAATTGGTAAGTTCAAGTCTATAAATGTCATCTGTTGTTTGAAAATAGTTCCATAATGTCCCTGTAATAATTGAGGCATTGTCATTACTTTTATAGCTTTTTATTTTTATTTATCATGAATCAGTTAAAAATACTTGAAAACCAGAAGTTTAATATCAGCCTCTATTAGATCATTGCTACTTTTCATTTCTACATTTTCCTTAATTATTATCATAATATAAATGTTCACAGTAATTATAACAAGTAATCCTAATTCAGCTGTACAACACTGACCTTGTTTATGTGAGAATTTTTTTCTTCTAGGGGATACAGTTTTATTCATACAGTTTATTTGGTTAATCAGTATGAATGAATAATTTCTCTTTTGCCCCTCAGAACAGAAGAAAATTTTCTTTGCAATATAAATTAAAGGGTTTGTTGGAGATCCTGCAAAGAAACTCTAAGAACTATTTTTCTGAAACACTAGTAAAAATCTAATGATAAATCTCAGTACAGTTGGCCCTTGCACAATGAGGGATTGGAGCGCCAACTGCCTGCACAGTCCACAATCTGCTTATACATTTTGACCCCCCAGAAACTTTGCTAATAGTCTACAGTTGACTGGAAGTGTTACCAATGACAATTAACACATATTCTGTATGTCATATACTGTATTCTTACAATTAAGTAAGCTGGAGAAAAGAAAATGTTTTTAAGAAAATCATAAGGAAGATACAATAAATTTACTGTTCATTAAGTGGAAGTGGATCACCGTAAAGGTCTTCATCCTCATCTTCATGTTGAGTAGGCTGAGGAGGAAGGGTGGGGGTTGCTCTTGCTGTGTCAGGGGTGACAGAGGGAGAAGGGGAGGCAGGAGAGGGAAGCACATACGCTGTAATTTTATGAAAACACATTAGTAATTTCTGCCTGGCTGTTTTGCTTTCTCATTTCTCTAAAAATGTTTCTATGTGGTGCCAGTCTTCCATCATTTGCTTTAGCTTCAGTGCCCGTATCAAAGAAGAGTCCATATCATTAAAAAAAGTAAAAAACAGTCTTGAAAAAAATGGAGCCCTTCTACCAGATTGTCGAATGTAAATTTGTTTTTTGGCACTGCTTTTTCTACATCTTCTTTCTCATCATCTGGCACTGGTTTGGAAGCAATCATCTCCATCAGGCATCTTCTGTTAATTTCTCTGGTGTAGTGTCTGTTAGCTCTTGAATTTCTCTAAGATTCATATGTGTATTCTTCCCTCATCCCCACCTTTTTTTTGTTATACCCATGATCTCTTTCATGATTTTTCTGATTGGCTCTGTTGTAAATCCTGTGAAGTCATGCACAACATCTGGACACAGTTCGCTCCAGCAGGAATTTATTGTTTTGGGTGTGATGGCTTTCACAGCTTTTTCTATAATGATGGCATCTTCCATGGTATAATCCTTCCAGACTTTCATGATCTTCTCTTTCAGGGTTCTGTTCCATAGTGTTGACAGTCTTTTCCATAGAGTACTGCGTCTAATGAGCCTTAAAGGCCATTATCACTCCCTGATGTAGAGGCTGAATTAGAGACACTTTGATACCCTTAGTGTTGAACTCATAGGGTTCTGGGTGGCCAGGGGCATTGCCCAATATCAAGACATTTAAAAGGCAGTCCCTTCCTAGCTACCTGTTGTCTGACTTGAGGGACAAAGCATCAATGGTACCAATCCAGAAAAAGGGATCTCATCCAGGTTTTCTTGTTGTACAACCAGAAGACTGGCAACTGGCGTTTGTTTTCCCTTCAAGGCTTGGGTTTAGCAGCTTTATAGATAAAGGCAGTCCTGATCATAAACCCAAATGCATTTGCACAAAACAGTAGAGTTAATCTGTCCCTTCCTGCCTTAAATCTTGGTGCTTCCTTCTCTTCCTTACTAATAAATGTCTTTTTATGACTTTTTCCCCCCCCAGAATAGGACATTTGTATCTGCATTAAAAGACTTTTCAGGCAGATATTCTTTCTCCTCAATGATTTTCTTAATGGTGTCTGAGAACTCATCTGCTGCCCCTTAGTCTGCAGAAGTGGCTTTACCTATTAAGCTAAACCTCTTTTTAAAATCATCAAACCATACATTACTGGCATTAAATGCTCCAACTTTAGATCTTTCATATTCGTTTTGTTTTATGTTATCATTTAATGACTTCACTTTTTCTAGAAACATATTAGGGTCTATAGGTATGTCTTTCTTAGATAGCACACATGCACCCACATAAAAACTTCATTTGCAATACAAGATAAAAAGGTATCTTGCAAAAAGTGCATGGTTTTCGCATTCTGTGGCCCAGCTGCGGTGATGGCTCCACGAATTTCCTTTTATTATTATTTTTTACAATAGTACTTATGCTGGCTTCATTTATCTTGAGATGGTGGAGAACTACAGCTGCACACCTCAATCTACCATACATTTTTAGCAATTCAACTTCTTCTTGCAATGTCATAACTTCTTTGCTTCTCAGGAGCACTTCCAGCATCACTAGTGGCACTTTGTATAGGTCACAGGTGTTACTCAAAATGTACTGTATTGGCCAGGTGCAGTGGCTCACACCTGTAATCCCAGCACTTTGGGAGGCCAAGGTGGACGGATCACTTGAGGCCAGGAGTTCAAGACCAGCCTGGCAAACATGGTGAAACTCCGTCTCTGCTAAAAATACAAAAAATTATCTGGGCTTGGTGGCGGGCCCCTGTAATCCCAGCTACTCGGGAGGCTGAGGCAGAAGAATTGCTTGAATCCGGGAAGTGGAGGTTGCAGTGAGCTGAGATTGGACCACTGCACTCCAGCCTGAGCGACAGAGCAAGACTGTGTCTCAAAAAAAAAAAAAAAAAATTACTGTGTTATTGCACTAAAGACTGAAGAATTTGTGAGAACCACAAGAGATCACTTTTTATTGCCATACACAATTTACTGAGAGATGAACTGCTCCTGGGCATGTGTCACATGGCATTTTACATGGATACCCCCAACACTTGAGGCACCACAATAGCAACAGGAGGTGGCTACAAAATTATTATAGTAGTACAGAATGTACTACAGTTACTTTTATATAATTATGATTTAATAATACATCTTTACATGTCTCTGGAGTGTAAATGGCACCACGTAAGGTCTGTTATGTGTGTGCATAGGTTTTGATTAATTTTAACTTTTTATAATTTGTATATATTTTATGGTAATCAGTGATAAAATAGACTGCTATCTACATGCACATGCATTCTTGACATACCTTTTTCCTTTTTTTTATTTTTTATATGTCTAGGCTATATAGTTCATCTGTTTTTTCAAATTGTTGCAATTGTTGTAAATTTCCAAACATTTTCCCAATATATGTATGGAAAAAAATCCATGTATAAGTATATGTGCACAGTTCAAACTTGTGTTGTTCAAGGGTCAGCAGTATGGAAACTTGTTTCAGTTTTTAAAAATGTAATAGAAAAATGTAAACAATAATACAAACACCCGGCCAGGTGCAGTGGCTCATGCCTGTAATCCCAGCACACTGGGAGGCTGAGGTTCAAAACAAGCCTGGCCAACATGGTGAAGCCCCGTCTCTACTAAGAATACAAAATTAGCCATGCATGGTGGCACATGCCTGTAATCCCAGCTACTTGGGAGGCTGAGGCAGGAGAATTGCTTGAACCTGGGAGACAGAGGTTGCAGTGAGCCGAGATTGTGCTACTACAGCCTGGGCAACGAGAGCAAAACTCCATCTCAAAATAAAATAATAATACAAACACCCATGTACTTCTCAAATTAAGAAATTAAAACATTATCCATTGAGCCACATTGCATCTGTCTTCCCTCCTTCACTAACTGCTATCTTTGATTTTTTTTTTTTTTTTTTTTTTTTTTTTTTTTTTGAGACGGAGTCGTGCTCTGTCTCCCAGGCTGGAGTGCAGTGGTGCCATTTCAGCTCACTGCAAGCTCTGCCTCCCAGGTTCATGCCATTCTCCCACATCAGCCTCCCCAGTAGCTGGGACTACAGGCACCCGCCACCACGCCTAATTCTGTTTTTGTATTTTTAGTACAGACAGGGTTTCACCGTGTTAGCCAGGATGGTCTCCATCCCCTGACCTCATGATCTGCCTGCCTTGGACTGCCAAAGTGCTGGGATTACAGGCATGAGCCAACACACCCGGCCGTTTAATTTGATTTCTTTAACATTTTACTATGTCTGTATTTGTTGGCAAATAGTATCTAGAATTTTGTATATTTTTAAACTTTTATGTAAATTGTAACTTGCTGTATTCTTTTGCATTATTTTCTCATTTATTATGTGAGATTAACCTGCATTGTGTGTACTTATAGTTAATTTATTTTCACTGCCTATGGTATTTATCCATTTCACTATTGACCTTTATATTGACAAAAGAATGCTCCTAGGGCTTTCTGAACATGTCTGCATGTGTGTACATGTCCTCTCCATGGTAGGAACATAGTATGTACATATTCCCTCCATGGTAGGGACATAGGAGTGGAATTGCTGGGTTGTGGAATGTGCACAGCATGAGTTTTTGCCAGATGTGAGTGAATTTCTGTCTAAGAAACTCGTACCAGTTTCCTAAGTAATTTAGAAGCCTTGCTGTACTTCTTTACTCTAAGACTTTAAAAATATATGCTAGTTGCTGTGACTCATGTCTGTAATCCCAGCACTGTGGGACGCCATGGTAGGCGGATCACTTGAGGTCAGGAGTTTCGAGACCAGCCTGGCCAACATGGTGAAACTCCATTTCCCTACTAAAAATATAAAAATTAACCAGGTGTGGTGTCACACATCTGTAATCCCAGCTACCCAGGAGGCTGAGACAGGAGAATCGCTTGAACCTGGGAGGTGGAGGTTGCAGTGAGCCGATATTGCACCACTGCACTCTAGCCTGGGTGACAGAGCGAGACTCCACCTCAAAAATAAATAAATAAATAAATAAAATAAATATGACATATGAAAATGTATTAAAATATTATATGTAAAATATTATATATAATATAGTATATGCCACTCCACATGAACTAGCATATATATAATATAATCTATTAGCATATATATTTTATGATATTAATTATGTTACATAATAAAATATATATTATATATATGCTATATATAATATTAGCATATAATATGTATGCTAGCTCATGTGGAGTGGTATCTCTTTATATTAATATCTTTATTTACCGTTTTTCTTGATTATTCATGAACCCAGAGGTCTTTCTCTTTTTTTTTTTTTTTTTTTTTCCCTTAAGTTCTTATATATTCTGTAGTCTTTTGGGTTATAAGCAATTCAATTCAGTTCTTCTTATTCTATATATTTTTATACTTTGTGTGATATTCTTTTTAAATGCAGTTTTAAAAATGTTCATTATGTTTTCTCTTGGTGAAATCCCTCTTCCTTTAGTATCCCTTTCTACTGATTATTGCAGTCAGATTTGTCATATCATTTTAGCTCTTTCTCCCCTAGAAGGTAGGAGATTTAGCATAGTTTTTTGCTCAATGCTTTGTGGGATTGCATATCCCATAGAGGTTAAGAATGTAATCTGTCTGGTTTCAAATCCTGGCTTGGTCACTTACTACGTAACCTTGGACCAATTTCTTCATCACTTTGTGCTGCATTACCTCAAGTATATGAGAAGAAGAATAATACTCACCTTACGTACTTAATAAACAAAAGCTGTTGCCATCATTGTTTGTAGTTCTGTTGTCCTAAAATCAGACATCTAGAACAAGTTTCAAGCTAGTATCTGTTAATACCTGATTTGGGAGGCAGGAGGTAGGACCATAAATGTTTGAATTCTATCCCTGGTTCACAGAATTAGGAAGTTGGATTTGAATCTTTCTAGCAGTTTTAAAAGTAAATGAGTTAGGAATATTAGACACTTAATAAGTAAATTGTTCTTATTGTGAACAAACATTCAACTACTTAAAACATGCAGAGTGGGAGATTTGTATTACTATTTAATTGAGGTTTGGGCATTTGGCTTGTATCCTAGAGATGAACTACATCTTAGCAGCTGTAATAAAGATAAAGGGGTCAGAGTTGAGAAATATTGAAATGAAAAGTACATGCGCCTAAGAGTACAGACTTGGATCTAAATGCCGTCCCTTCCACATATTAACTGTGTGACGTTGGACAAGATGCTAATCCTCAGTGAGTTTTAATCTCACTTGTAAAATATCATTATTGTGAAGATGAGACAGGCTTCCACTTGAAAGAGGGAACACTTAGTATGGTGAAAAGGAAACATTAAATTTTATCAAGGTAGCTTTTTAAAGAAACCTGGTTGTTGTTATCATTCCTTAAAGGATAAGACAAACTAGTTGAGGTTTAGTATTTGTTATACCTAGTGTTTTTTATGTAGGTCACATTGCAAATCAGTATTTTATATAGCACTCTGGGACACTGAAGTAATTATGGTTTCTGCCTTTATGTTTTGTGTAATCCACAGTATCATTTTGCTTTAAAGACTCAAAAGTTCTGATGTGTTTGTTTTTTTCTTCTTCTGTAACATATTACATGTTGAGCATCCCTCATGCAAAAATCTGAAATCCAAAATCGTAAACTTTTTTTGTTTTGTTTTTTTTTTTGGACGGAGTCTCACTCTGTCACCCAGGCTGGAATGCAGTGGCACAATCTTGGCTCACTACAACTTCTGCCTCCTGAATTCAGGCGATTCTCCTACCTTAGCCTATCACGTAGCCAGGATTACAGGTGCCTGCCACCATGCCCAGCTAATTTTTGTATTTTTAGTAGAGACAGGGTTTCACCATGTTGGCCAGGCTGGTCTCAAGTGATCTGCCTGCCTCGGCCTCCCAAAGTTCTGGGATTACAGGCGAGAGCCACTGCGCCTGGCCATCCTAAACTTTTTGAGCACTGACATGATGCCACAAGTAGAAAATTCTACACCTGACCTCATATGACAGGTCAGTCAGAGTGCAATCAGAACTTTGTTTCAGGCACAGAATTATTAAATACAGTGTATAAAATTACTTTTAGCCTATATGAAACATGAGTGAATTTTGTGTTTAGACCTGGGTCCCATTCCCCAAGATATCTCATTATATATATGCAAACATTCCAAAATCCACAACCTTTCTGGTCCTAAGCATTTCAGGTAAGGCATGTTCAACCTGTACCAGTTATACTTATGATTGAAGGCCTAATATCTGGTCAGAAATCGACATCTAATTATTACATTATTTTAATTAAAAAATTTTTTGTGGTAGTTAACTAGGAATGTAAATTACTAAAAAGGATTGCTTATAATTAATAGTAATTGCATACAATTTTGTGGAGTTGCAGCTTAAAATGGATTAGAAATTTCCCATTTTGTTTTATATTTTGAAATAAATATTTAATTGGTTATCTTTCCAGTAAGTACAAGGTGGACTGTGCATGCCTCAAAGAAAACCCAGAGTGCCCTGTTCTAAAACGTAGTTCTGAATCCATGGAAAATATCAGTAGTGGTTATGAGACCAGACGGAAAAAAGGAAAAAAAGACAAAGATATTTCAAAAGAAAAAGATACACAAAATCAGAATATTACTTTGGATTGTGAAGGAACAACCAACAAAATGAAGAGCCCAGAAACTAAACAAAGAAAGCTTTCTCCACTGAGACTATCAGTATCAAATAATCAGGTACTGAACTCTGCTCTCAATGAGATTGAATAGACAAAAGAAAATAATCTGTCATATTTTATCCTCTTCTTTGTTATATGTATAATTGTTTAAAGTATTTTTAAGTCTGTTCTGTCATTTAATGAAGTATTCATAAGTGTAAAATACAGGTTCTGCTAGAATTTGTACAATATTTGTTGAATTATTAAGAAACAGCGCAGTCAGCAAATCCTTGCAGAATTGCAGACAAGATTATCCTAAGACTAGATAACTTTAAAAAATCTTCTAGGTGGCACTTTATGTTCATAATACATGTTCTTATTTAAAGTCTTAAGCTGCAAAATTTTCTTTCCTTAAACATGGGGATGCAGGTAATCTTATCAATTCTGTAAGCATGTCACAATAACAGCAAATAAAATTTTTGAGAGAAAATTCACTAAGAACATATAAGGTAATTTTGGGGGTAGAGTTTGGCCAAAGTCTATCTGCCCCACCAGTAAATATATTGTTGTATGTCCTCTATAAACAATAAACAGGAGGGATAATTAAAATGTGAAAATTAAGTAAGGTTTTGCTCATTTCCAGGGCCCTATCTTCTAGAAATGATTTACCTTAAACTTTCAACTGAACAAACACTTATTGAGCACTGGGTATTTGCAGGTTTTTCTGAAATAATGTATAGGTTTATGTTTTGGGAACTCTATAAATATAAGGCTGTGATACCATATTTGACCTATATTGATAAAAATTTGATTGGCTAAAATTTAAAAAGCAAAAGTATTTGATTGCATGATTTTGAAAAGCATCTTGAATTAGGAAACCAGTTCTAAATTTCTTAAATGAATTTAAGTAGGCTGATGATATTTACATGTTGAATTTCTTGCGGTTGAAAGACATTAAAATATTTTAATGTCACTGGTTGTATAGATGGAATAATAGTTTGTATAAAGAAGTCATTTCCATTTTTCAGGAACCAGATTTTATTGATGATATAGAAGAAAAAACTCCTGTTAGTAATGAAGTAGAAATGGAGTCAGAGGAGCAGATTGCAGAAAGGAAAAGGAAGATGGTAAGTTGGGAAGCTACTAGTTTGGGCTTAGTGACAGCTGCTCTGCATATGGTAATTGTTGCTGCCTTTACATGGGCTTTTATGCTATTCTTTGAAGTTAGCAAATGATGTGCCATTGAGCATTTTTATTTGGTTTGATCATTACCATTTAAATAAATGTCACTAATCTTGTATTTTTGTTGGTTGTTCATTAGAGATTTAAGACTGTATGACATTTAAGAAATATGAACATTTTGGAAGTAATAACTGAATATTTTAATAATTCCACAATGAACTATTAATAAATTTTAATGCCACAATTGTTCAGAATGTCTTCTCTTAGCTAAATGTATCCTTTCATGATTTGAAATATAATAAAAACAGAACTTTAAACCTTATAGCACCAAATAAATTGCTTATGCAAAAAAAACAAAACTGACCACTGGTAGCTATTTCTATATTCTCACACTGCTATCATACAGTAAGGTTCTCATTAAAATAAATTTAGGATGTATATTCCTTGTACTATTTACAAATATTTTATCAATGTAAAAATTAGGACAAGGTATTTTCTCACAAATTATGGTAATTTAGCATTTGATCTGTCAGTCAAGGTAATTTAGCATTTGATATATCAACCAGTTAAGAAAATATCATGGTATACTTTCCATGCCCTAAAATTTGAAAGTGACTTTACAGACTGACTGATGGCCTTATGATAGGTGCTCCCCATTCCCCTTTACTTTGTATGCTCCTTTGTGTCCTGTTTTCCGGGTTTTCATGTTGTATTCCATGGAATCTCATGTCACATATTTAAGGGTGAGATGTTTGAAAGTTTGGTCATTGTTGACTGGGAGCGGTGGCTCACACCACTCACTTTGGGAGGCCAAGGTGGGTAGATCACCTGAGGCCAGAAGTTCGAGACCAGCCTGGTCAACACGGCGAAACCCCGTCTCTACTAAAAATACAAAAATTAGCTGGGCATGGTGGTATGCACTTATATTCCCAGCTATTCAAGAGGGTGAGGTGGGAGAATTGCTTGAACCCAGGAGGTGGAGGTTGCAGCGAGCTACCTGGGCGACAGAGCGAGACTCTGTCTCCAACAACAGCAACAAAAAAAGTCTGGTCATTGTTGACCTACTTAATATGTGCCTGTTTTTATCACCTTGATAGTTTTCTAATATTGATGAATTATTGATACTCAGAATTCTGAAAACAATGAAGAACAGTTTCATAGCCTTAGGATTTCAGGAACACTGGTCTGTCGAGACAAGGTAGTATTAGAAAAGAAAATAGAAAATATTGGAGGAGTTTATAAAGGAGAAATTATTGTACCTAAAGGGATTATCTTGAACCTTTTTTTGAGATTCGATTATATATAAGTTATGTGTGCCTTTTCAAGTTACCTATGGCTCTTTATTGAGTATTGATTTTTAGTACTGTTCTGTTTATTCTTCAACTGACACAGCCTTGTGCTGGGAATTTTTAGGAAATCAATTTAAAGTATTACTTGTTTCTGTGTGTGGCAAGTGTCTGGTGGGAGGAACCTCTTTTATAACTGGCTTTAAGGGCTGTCGCGACCACTTTGGAGAAAAAAATGAAATAAAAAAAAATCATAGGCCAGGCATGGTAGCTCACATCTGTAATCCCAGCACTTTGGGAGGCTGAGGTGGGAAGATCACTGCAGCCCAGGAGTTGAGAGACCCACCATGGGCAATATAGCGAGACCTCATCTGTACAAAAAATTTAAAAAATTAGACAGGTTTGACAGCGCATGCCTGTAGTCCCAGCTATCCAGGATGCTGAGGCGGGAGGATCACTTGAGTCCAGAAGGTCAAGGCTGCACTGAGCTGTGATGCTACCACTGCACTCCAGCCTAGGTGATAACAGAGTGAGATCCCTGTCACAAAACAAACAAAAACAGAAAACTAGTGGGGGTTTGTTGTTTGCCCATAAATACAATACTTTTATTCGGATTGAATTCTGTTTATAAACATTTATATGGGGCTACTTTAAATATATATTTTTCTATAAATGCTGACAAAGTTAGTGGATCTTAGAACATCCTCATTTCTAGATGTCAGAAGGAAATTGGATATTTGCTGGGCACGGTGGCCCACACCTGTAATCCCAGCACTTTGGGAGGCCGAGACGGGTGGATCACCTGAGGTCAGGAGTTGGAGACCAGCCTGGCCAATATGATGAAACCCCGAGTCTACTAAAAATACAAAAAAGTTAGCCGGGCATGGTGGCATGCGACTGTAATCCCAGCCACTTGGGAGACTGAGGCAGGAGAATCACTTGAACCTGGGAGGTGGAGGTTGCAGTGAACTGAGATTGTACCGTTGCACTCCAGCCTGGGCAACAAGAGCGAAACTCCATCTCCACAAAAAAGAGAGAATTGTATACTCCATGTTAAACTTGGTGGAACTTAGAAAATATATATGTATATTGGCTTCCTTACTTGGAATCCGTTTTTGGTCCTGGTTTTGCTTATTAGTATGCTATAGTAAAATGAAGTTTTATGTCCTTCAAAGTTATTATGTCATTTTTATATATTCTGCCATCTGCCATTAAGGTGGATATGAAACTGAGTATTTTTCATGGGAATAAAATGTGGAAAACTTGAAAGTATAAATGTCTTTAATTTGGTATTTCAAAAGGATATGAAATTAAAATCTAAAAATCCTTGGCTCCTGACCCATAGCTCTCCAAGTCATCGCAATTGTTACTTCTGATTGGTACATTTGCTTTGATGTTTGCATTAAAGAATTTTTTGATGTAGTCAAATAAGCAGAATGAAAAATCATGCATCCTAGGATCCCTAAGCAATTAGTAGAGTTCCCTACCCCCAAGTATTAATATTATATTTGGTTTTGAAAAGTTTAAAATGAATCACCTTTAATTTTCCTAGTCTTGATTTATATTGGTTAGATTAAGATCAGTAGTCAGAAAGATAATGTCAAATCAAAAAGTGAGAAAGAGGGACAACTAAAACTAGGTAGAATAAAGATGGTGGCATACTACTCTTGAGAAACTTAGTCAAACTGATTTAAATCTCTACCTGTGACAAGATAGATAGAGCTTCCAAACGATTATGGAGATACAGGTTGAGTATTACTTTTCCAGGACCAGAAATTTTCCAGGGTTAATATTTTGAAATATTTGCATTGCACTTACCAGTTGAAGATCCCAAATCCAAAAATCTGAAATGCTCCAATGAGCATTTCCTTTGAGCACCATGTTGGCCATCAAAAAGTTCTGGATTTCAGAGCATTTCAGATTTAAGATGCTCACCTAGACTCGGTATCATGTATATTTATCAGATTGCAGCAAGACGAGTCAGTAATAACATCTTCCCGGATAAACTCCATGTAATCACCAAATTTAAATGTATAGTAGTCCCTCCTTATCTGCAGGTTTGCTTTCCCAGGTTTCAGTTACCCACTGAGATTCAAAATATTAAGGTATTTTGAGAGAGATACCACATTCACGTAACTTTCATTACAGTACATGGTTTTTGTTACAGTTACATATGTATAGGAAAAAACAGCACTGTATGTATATGGTTCAGTACCATCTGCAGTTTCAGGCATGCTTTGGTGGTCCTGAAATGTATCCCCTGTGAATAAGTGGGATCTATTGTACTTCACTCTATCCTTTTGTAGTACAGCTTGAAAAATACAAAACTGGCAATTTTAACCTGTGTACATAATTTCATATACCACCTATTAAAATCATGCTTAATTTCCAGAAATTGCACCAGGGTATTTATGTGTTTTGGTTGCTGGCTTCATTTTTTTAAATGAGAATGGAAGGCAGTATCTCTGCTTTTAGAAGTATTTACAAAAATAATTACAACTCAGCAATAAGTGAAGGAGATATAAATATGATAGGTAACTTATAGCTGGGGAGAGATCAGATTGTTTCATGAACTCTAGGTAATATATTTATGTATGTATATTTAATATATTTCTATATTTATATTTATTATGGACCTTTTGAGTAGGGTTTAACCAAATACAGGTTAGCTTATGACAAAGTTTTATGGAATGTATTTTTCCAGGGGAAATCCTGGAGAGAGCTATAAATATAATAAATTATATTTGGTTGGGATTATAGGCTATTTTTGGAGGAGAGGGCTACTAGGGAGATAAAGTTGGCTATAGGTCACACAAAATACTCAGGGATGAAGATTTCATGAAAGAATATTTATGTGGCTAAGATGGAAGGCCTTTTCATTTCCAGTTCCATTACCCTCTACCCCTTTTGGCCTTTTGGATTTTTCTTTTATGAACATTTTCTTTTTCCATCCATCATATTTTGTCTTTTTTTTTCCTTAGGAAGTTGTTACCTACTTTAACAAAAGCAAATTTGTGGCTAAGTTTTATGGAACTGCATGGTTATTGTATATTAGGAAAATCTTACCATTAGCCAATAGACTGAAATACAGTAGACTGTTTATACTCACTTGATTCCAAAAACCAGGGCACTACTGAGTGTCCTCCTAGTGTGTTTGTGGAGGTGGGGTTAGGTGGCTGTAATCTTGTCATATAAATAGTACATGTGGAAGGGGATTAGATACTGGGGGGTATACCTGTAGCTTAAAGTGATCATTTTAAAAGCAGCAAACTTCTGAAAGATTTAAATACTAAAAGAGACTTGTTGCTGGGCCTGGTGGCTCATGCCTATAACCCCAGCACTTTGGGAGGCCAAGTTGGTTGATCACTTGAGTTCACGAGTTCGAGACCAGACTGGGTGACATGGCAAAACTCCATCTCTACTAAAAATACAAAGATTAGCCAGGCATGGTGGGACATGCCTATAATCCCAGCTACTTGGGAGGCTGAGGCATGAGAATCACTTGAACCCAGAGGAGGAGGTTGCAGTGAGCCAAGATGGCACCACTGCACTGCAGCCTGGGTGACAGTGAAAAGCTCAAAAAAAAAAAAAAAGACACTTCCTCCCCCATTTATAATGGCATGAAAACAGTCTCCTTTGTAGTTTTCAAATATTTCCAAAATAATTTTTCATAACCCTCATAATGTACTTTGGGAATATAATCTTGGTAATATTTGATGGCCTGTATTGTCAGGTTGCTTATAATTGAGTCCACAGAAGATGATTCAGTGTGGTCTTCATATTTAAAAGGACGCACATTTGATAAACAGTGAAAGGGTATGACAAGGAAGTCACGTAGGCAAGATTCCTGGACTTGTCAAGCAGCTAGGATAGTCTAGAATTTTTATACCACCACAACATAAACTTCATGAGGGAGAAAACCTATAGTTTTATTCATTGTTGTAGCTCTAGCTCCTAGGGGAATAAAAAATGGTGGGCAAAAAAGTAGACCCTCAATAAATGAGCTAACTGAATGTTCCTGACAACCATTTGAGGAAAGATAGACAGATATAGGCCCATGAATGTGAACTGAATGAAGCTTCCCTGTAGTTCAGGTAATGCACGATCTGGAGGCCTTTGCCCTGGATTGTGCAGGATTCTCCATAATTTTCTCAGCTTTCATCCATCATATCAAGAAGTATTCCATGCAAGTATAACTTGAGATGCTTTGTGAAAAAGAGCCATGATCAGTTTACTGTGATGAGCACTAGACGATATCCTTCCTTTTCAGATTTCCAGTGTACATGTGTTTAAAAACTTGAGAAATTGTCAGATTTTCCTAACCCTTGCGGTTTCTTGTGGATAACACCTATGACTCCCACAGAGTGTTATTCAATGGAACAGACACTGTGGGAAAACACTACAGAATACATGCTGTTACTAAATGTCTCTAGGTAAACTTGACTGACTTCATTTAGAAAGTCACTTTAGAAGATGCAATGCTTTAATAATAAAATAGGGAGGATAAATTTGTTGCCAGAAAAGTCATCTGGTGACAGGATTTGAGATTTTATCCAACTCCCTGTTATGTCCTCAGCATGATTAAGTTGATACTGACTTTTTTGGTAAGGTCCCATTTTCTCTAATTGTAGAGAGTGGAAATTGTATTTCTAAAGAGGAGTAATTAATGACATTGTGGTGTTAGTGAAAGGGAACCCGTTTCTTATTTTTATTTTTCCTTTTGAGACGGAGTCTCACTCTGTCACCAGGCCTGGAGTGCAGTGGTGTAATGCTGGCTCACTGCAACCTCCGCCTCCCGGGTTCAAGTGATTCTCCTGCCTCAGCCTCCCAAGTAGCTGGGATTGCAGTGCCCACCACCACGCCTGGCTAATTTTTTGTATCTTTAGTAGAGATGGGGTTTCACCATGTTGGCCAGGCTGGTCTCGAACTCCTGACCTTGTGATCCACCCACTTCTGCCTCCAAAAGTGCTGGGATTACAGGCTAGAGCCACTGCACCCAGCCACCTATTTTTATTAGGTACACAGTTCAAACAAAATGAGGTTAATCAGCTTTAGCTGCCTTCTAATAAATTCAAGATTTCCAAAATTGTTGAAATGCTTCGTTACATGTCTTCAAGTAACAGTGATACGTGCTTGACATAATGTACATACAGTTCTTACTCATTTAACAAAAATGTGAGAGCTTGCCATTTGAAGTATCAGATGAACAAAGAAGGCAAGGTCACTGCTCTGGAGAAGCTTTCGTAGAGAATGGGGTAGAGGGAATAACAAACGAGTATCAAAATAATAAAGAGTGCTGTGAGTATAAATTCCATCACATGATAGAAGAAATGGAGACACCACACAAGCCATACATGTTATTTTGGAATGATTTTTATTGGTAACAAATAATCTTACCCATCTTTTTAGATTTATAAGTTAATCTTCGTTATATAAAAGGGTAACACTTTTTTTGAGCAAGGAATCATTTAATTTCTCTATTTCAAGACCAAAGGATAGGGTGATTTTGTAGGTGGGCTCTGGCTTTCCTTTTCCTATTTTTTTTTTTAGATAAAAGACAGGGCCTCGCTCTGTTGTCCAAGCTGGAGTGCACTGGTGTGATCAGTAGCTCACCGCAGCCTCCAACTCCTGGACTCAAGCAATCCTCCTCCCTCAGTGTCTGGAGTAGCCTGAACTACAGGTGCATGCCACCATGTTCCACTAATGTAAATTTTTTTTTTTTTTTTTTTTCTGACACAGAGTCTCGCTTTGTCACCTGGCTGGAGTGCAGTGGCACAATCTCAGCTCACTGCACCCTCCACCTCCCAGGTTCAAGCGATTCTCCTGCCCCAACTTCCTGAGTAGCTGGGACTATAGGCGCACGCCACTACACCTGGCTCATTTTTGTTTTTTTAGTAGACGGTTTCACTGTGTTAGCCAGGATGGTCTCAATCTCTTGACCTCATGATCCATCCACCTCGGCCTCCCAAAGTGCTGAGATTACAGGCGTTTAAGCCACCGCGCCCCGCCTAAATTTTTTTGTGGAGATGGGGGTCTTGCTTTATGATGGGGATATTACTAAGCAGACTGCTTATAGGAAATTACAATCCTCTGTATTTACTCTTGTAAAACCATAAACTAAGATACATGTCATAAAAATAATGTATAGATTTCATGGGAAATCTTTGAAGTTTAGATTATATAGCACAGGTGTTAGGGACTATGGAAAGTCTGCTGGGGTCAATTAGGACTCCTAATTTCTCTATCTCTAGATAGTCAGCTGTAACTACCTCAAAGAATAAAACTTGTTTTTCAGTTACAGCTATAAAATGGGCGGCAAATTTTGTCTTTAAATATGTACTATATGCCTGTGTCAAAGAATGTACTGTATGTAATGGTGACTAGAAAAGCTGAATGACATATGACCTTTAAGAAATTTAAAATAAATGTAGAAAATCAGGCATGTTTATATTTCACAATATTTGTGTATTTTAAGATAAAGTTAGGTTTAAAGCTGTTAGGAAATGTTTAGTGCTTTCAGCTTTATTCTTACCCAGCTGTAGTAATATAGGAAGGGTTTTGCTTTACGTAGTGGCAGTAATTGGAAAGAAGAGTAAATTAGGAGCCAGGAAACCTGCATAATAATTATGGCTCTGCTTTTGAATGAATCACTTAATACACATGGGCTTTGGTTTCTTCAGCAGTATTGGACCACATTTTTTAAGATCCTGATCAACCCTAGATTATGAACCATCTCAATACAGGATTTTGCTCTGACTAAATTAGCTCTAGTGTTTACAGGGGAGTTTGATTTTTTAATTGAATGTTTATATCATAGTTTTATCTGTGACCCTTATTCCTACTATCCAAAACAAAAAAATACTGGACTATGTCAGACTCTTTTGGCATAAATTCATATTTACCTTAGAACACCCAGGATAATCATACTACAGAAAGCATCTTCCTTGGGGCCCGCCTTGTGGGTAGTTTTTTCTTTTACACATACAGTGATTCTTGCCAAGACAAGTTTGTTTCTTCTGGAAAAATGTACTTTCCCCAAATTTTGTATTTTAAATTTTTTGAAAAGAAATAACCATAGTAATTAATCCCTCCCCTCCAACCAGGTTCATCAGGTAAAGCGCAGTTTGGGAAAATGATCTTTTTAGTTACTCCAAATTTCTCCTTTTCTAAATTCAGGGTTTTAGAGAAGCCCTGATAAAAACAGTTTTACAGAGAACCACACAACAAAAAGGGGTAAAGGTAATTTAAAAGCCCCAAAATAAGGAATTTTCTAAGGAAAGAACTCAGATGTAAAACTTGCAGTTCCAGTGAACAAGTAGAACCATCTTTTGCATGTGCTATTTTAGTGTTTGCCCATCCCAGGCTAGGAGAAGTGAGATGCAGATATGTAATCCATGAACAAAGAACCTTACCTCTTTGGACCTGTTTCCTCAGAGTCATGTTTGCAATATGACAATTTGCTGTAACAAATTAGAAACTTATAAGTATTATTACTTTTGTTGACATAATATTTTGTTCCCTTGCTGAGTGTAACAACAACAACAACAAAAATATAGGAACAGGTAAACAGTAGTTTCCAAAGTGTAGGTATCTTGAGGTTTGAATCTCTGCTGGTAATTAGTGGAACTAAAGCTCCAATATTGAGAAGACTATGGCATCCAGGCCTTGAGTTTCTGAGCTTTCTTCCTCACATCGATGGTAATAAAGGAGGAAAGACAAATGGATCTGAGCCTCAGGACCTGGTTCTTTTCATTTGAAGAACTGGACAGTTGATGGATGTGGTTCCTGGTTCTGGTTTAGAGCTGAAGCATCTGCCAGGCCCACTGGTCAAGGCTCTGGGTCTTGCTCTTAATGTTCTCTTTGGATAGAGAACTGATGCTCAAAGGAACACTTGGCTGTTTCTCAGTCCCTGTCTTGAATTGTCAGTGTAAGACAGGAAGAACAGAAGGTAGAGGAATACCTTATAAGAATTACAATGAAGGGCGAGAGGCTAAAGTAGAAATAATAACTAACGTACGGAATGCCTACAATTTTCCAACTACTGTTTGAAAACCTCACGTTTTCTGCCGGGCGTGGTGGCTGAAGCCTGTAATCCCAGCACTTTGGGAGGCCGAGACGGGCGGATCACAAGGTCAGGAGATCGAGACCATCCTGGCTAACACGGTGAAACCCCGTCTCTACTAAAAAATACAAAAAACTAGCCGGGCAAGGTGGCGGGCGCCTGTAGTCCCAGCTACTCCGGAGGCTGAGGCAGGAGAATGGCGTAAACCCGGGAGGCGGAGCTTGCAGTGAGCTGAGATCCGGCCACTGCACTCCAGCTTGGGCGACAGAGCAAGACTCCGTCTCAAAAAAAAACAAACAAAAAAAACCCTCACATTTTCTGTTGGAACCAAATAACAACTCAGAGAAGTGCAAGTTTTATTACCTACATCTTACTGTCTCAGAAAGGTTAACTTGCCTGGAGTCACAGAGACTTACCAAATGACAGTTGTAATTTTTAAATGCAAGACTTTACCTCACAACATCCTGCTGCAGTATGTCAATAATATACTCACTCAAGTGCATATGAATTTTACCTTTTCAGCATATCATTACCTTAGGGATTTTGGATCTTTTCTTAAAAGGCTGGTTTCTGTATTATTAAAAGATTTTCAGTTTGGTAAAACAAGGTAATTTTTGAGTCTTTTTTTGCTTTGCTTTACCCCTTAACAGTCAATCATCCAAGTGTTTCCTTCATGAAATACTTGTAGTAACAGGGCTTACCAAGATGATGGGAATTCTGAAAGGTCTTGAATGAACAGAAATGTTTTTTCTCCCCATATCCACCAATAGAAATAGTTTGCTAATAGTATCATAGCAATTATTTTTAAAATTTATCACAAACACATTTGGACTTAATTTTACTTTTGAGCAATGATATTTATGATGTCACTTAAATTTTAACTTTCACAGACAAGAGAAGAAAGAAAAATGGAAGCAATTTTGCAAGCTTTTGCCAGACTTGAAAAGAGAGAGAAAAGAAGAGAACAAGCTTTGGAAAGGATCAGCACAGCCAAAACTGAAGTTAAAACTGAATGTAAAGATACACAGATTGTCAGTGATGCTGAAGTTATTCAGGTATTACTTATTCAGGTCTAGTTTTATTTTCTTAAACACTTTCAAATAAAATTTCTATACTTGCATTAATTACTTATAAGGAATTTAAAATAATGTCTATTAGCTTTTTAATAGCATTTTTCAGATTCTGTGGGAGTTTCAGTTTGAGCTAAGACTATATATTATTTCTGTTCTTTATTATATAACAGAATTCATACATTCTGGAAAGTTGGCTTCTGAAGTAGATTAATGCTATTATATTTAAACTTTATATATATATATGTAGTATAAAAAGCTCCATTCGGTTGTATTTTGAATTAGGAACAAGCAAAAGAAGAAAATGCTAGCAAGCCAACCCCTGCCAAAGTAAATAGAACTAAACAGAGAAAAAGTTTTTCTCGGAGTAGGACTCACATTGGACAGCAGCGTCGGAGACACAGAACTGTCAGCATGTGTTCGGATATCCAGCCATCTTCTCCTGATATAGAAGTTACTTCACAACAAAATGATATTGAAAATACTGTACTTACAATAGAACCAGAAACTGAAACTGCACTAGCAGAAATAATTACTGAAACTGAAGTTCCAGCACTTAATAAATGTCCTACAAAGTACCCCAAAACAAAGAAGGTATGATTCTAATGAATGTAAGAACTGTTTTTCTAACAGTTTCTTATATTAGTTATATTGGTGTTTTAAAAATTGGATTTTTAAGATCTCATAATGAACAGAATAAGACGCAGTTTTTATACTTGCAGATTTTTATTTATTTATTTATTTATTTATTTTTTGAGACGGAGTCTCGCTCTGTCGCCCAGGCTGGAGTGCAGTGGCGCGATCTCGGCTCACTGCAAGCTCCGCCTCCCAGGTTTACGCCATTCTCCTGCCTCAGCCTCCCGAGTAGCTGGGACTACAGGCGCCCGCCACCTCGCCCGGCTAGTTTTTTGTATTTTTTAGTAGAGACGGGGTTTCACCGTGTTAGTCAGGATGGTCTCGATCTCCTGACCTCGTGATCCGCCCGTCTCGGCCTCCCAAAGTGCTGGGATTACAGGCTTGAGCCACCGCGCCCGGCCTATACTTGCAGATTTTTAAAATAAGAATGAGAATCCCACCACTGTAAAATTAATATAAATGTTTGCATTACTGTGAAGATAAAGTTACATTCAGTTTATCAGGACTTTTTAGTATTGCAATTCATGATTTCTTTAAATAAGTTTGTCTACTTTATGTACAAAATATATACTTCTCTGAAACTGGTTTTAGATGTGTTATCCTTTACTTATATTTTTATAAATTTCATTGTATAGGTAGATTATAAGAATTAAATGTGAAGAAATTGTTGATTTCCACAGAATGTACTATGAAAATTTATAAGAGTAGTTTTAGGTGTAATTATTAATAAAAATCTTTAAAACACTACTCATTACTGTCAGACTTTAGCAATTATGGGAAACAAGCTGAGCTTTTTCAGATCAGAAATAACAGAACATCCTAATGAAGCTGCTCTTCATCTCCCACTCTGACTAGAGTACAGCAGATTGGGGCAGAGATACCAAACTGTGGTAATCCTTATACAGTTTAGGGGTAGATCACGAATGTATACTTCTCACACACTTTACTTTGAAATTTCATTTATTCTGTCTTTGTTCTTACCTAATTCAGTACAGTTTGTAGGCATGCTGCTAAACCATGACATGTACGTTTAGTAAAATTCTAGTATGAACCCAGGATTATATTTTAATAGCACAAATTAAATAATTTACTTGCCAAAGTCACAGGTTTCATTAGAGACAATCTAAACACAGTTGTTTCTAATTCAAAGTCTGTGCTCGCCTTACTGCACCACCATGGCTTAAGCAACCCAATATTTGCCTGTAACAATGGACAAAAAATTCTTTGTAAAGTGAAAAGAAAAAACCTCAGGCTTAAAAGAAGTGAAACTACTTTCTCAATTACAAATATGACATAATCCCTACCCTTTATTAAACTTTTAACAAAGTTGTACTATAAATTTATTTACATCCTTGGTCTGAGATGTAGTCTTCTACATCCTATCTGATTCTCTTAAAAAGCCTCTTGTGCCTGCAGATTTTGTTACTTTAAACAACATACTGCTTGACAGAGTACCAAATTATCATGATTTCCCCTAAAGGCCTCATTCATTACAACACTAAGAGCTTTATGTATGTTATTGAACTTTTAATCTTCACAACAATCCTATTTATAGAACTAGGTTCTATCACAACTCTTCTTTTACAGATAGAGGTATAAAAAAGTTACTTAACTTGCTCATGGTCACAGTGTGAATGGCAAAGCCAGGATTCACCCTCCTGGCAGTCTGGCTTCAGACTCCACAACCAGACTCCAGACTGCATTCTACTGCTGTCCTAGGAATGGAGTTCTGTATACATAGAGGGACAGAAAAGATGCTAAAATGTTTATAGTGGTTACCTTTGGAAAAAAGGATGGGTAGATTTTTAAAATGTGTTTATGTGTGTGTGAGTGTGTATACATGTGCATATTTATATATACTAAGTTCTGTACATTCTTTCTTTTTTTTGAGATGGAATCGCGCTCTGTTGCCCACGCTGGAGCGCAGTGGCGTGATCGCTGCTCACTGCAACCTCCGCCTCCCGGGTTCAAGTGCTTTTCCTGCCTCAGCCTCCAGAGTAGCTGGACTACAGGCGCACACCACCATACTCGGCTAATTTTTTTGTATTTTAGTAGAAACAGGGTTTCACCATGTTGGCCAGGATAGTCTCCATCTCCTGACCGTCTGATCCACCTGCCTTGGCCTCCCAAAGTGCTTGGGTTATATGCGTGAGCCACCACACCCGGCCACATTTTCTATAAGTTAAATTTATACTTAGAAATTAAAATATCATTTGCTAACTAGATAACAATATGAAGTAGTAATTTACACTTCAGCCAATAAAGACTGTACTATGTATGTTGTAGATCAGAGAATCAGCAGAATTAACAACTATGAAAATTTTCAAAGCACAAGAACCTTAAGAGATATTCCAAACCCCTTAAATCAGTGATTGTCAATGGTGACTTTTAAATATATATGTATCGTGAGCCAGATGTGGTGGCTGATGCCTGCAATCCCAACATTTGGGGAGGCTAAGGAGGGAGGATCACTTGAGCCCAGGAGTTCAAAACCAGCCTGGGCAACAGAACGAGACCCTGTCTCTACAGAAAATTAAAAACAAAAAAATTAGCCGGGCATGGTGGTGCACACCTGTATTCCCAGCTATTTGGGAGGCTAAGGTAGTAAGATGACTTGAGCCCAGGAGGTTGAGGCTACAGTGAGCCATGATCAAGCCACTGCACTCCAGCCTGGGCAACTCACCCTTTCTCAGAAAAAGTACTGTGCACTGTCCTCATCTCCAGGAGATTCTGATGGGCAGCTAGTGTAGGAAAACACTGCCTAAAATCAGATTTTTCTAACAGATGGAACATTTTATACCTATAATAGAAGCAGTAGTAAACCTAAATTTAGTGTGTTTAATAAAATGGTACTGACATGTCTCTAGTTGTAACTATATTAAAAAGCTTGGCTGGACACGATGGCTCACACCTGTAAACACAGCACTTTGCAAGGCTGAGGCAGGAGGATTGCTTGAGCCCAGGGGTTGAGACCAGCCTGGGCAATATAGCGGACCTTGTCTCTACAAAGTATTTTAAAAATTAGCCAGGCGTGGTGGTGAGCACCTTGTCCCAGCTACTCGGGAGACTGCAGTGGAGGCATCACCTGAGCCCAGGAGGCGGAGGCTTCAGTAAGCTGAGACTGCACCACTGCACTCCAGCCTGATGACAGAGACCTTGTCTCAAAAAAAAAGAGTAATATAAATTTCATGTAATATAAATATTTAAAAAGCAACCATATGTTTGGTTCTACAACATAATTGGGTAAAAAGTTTCAGAATAACAGTAGATAACCAAGGAAATGTAAAAGGACATACTGATATTTTGATCATATATGAATGATTTAAATTACCCAATTGATCATTTTAGGTAATATACCAATTTCAAATCTGATACTAAAATATTCAGTAGAATTTGGAATTACATATATAACGATCCAAATTTTTTCTTTTCTCTAGCACTTGGTCAATGAATGGTTAAGTGAGAAGAATGAGAAGACAGGAAAACCTTCAGACAGCCTTTCAGAAAGGCCTCTACGCATAACTACAGATCCTGAAGTGTTAGCTACACAACTCAATTCTTTACCAGGTCTCACTTACAGCCCCCATGTATACTCTACTCCTAAGCATTATATTAGATTTACTTCACCATTCCTTTCAGAAAAAAGGAGAAGAAAAGAACCTACTGAAAACATTTCTGGTTCATGCAAGAAGGTAAAATTTTCTTTGGAAGTAAAAATGTAGAATGAGCCAAATGCCAACTCATTCCTTACTACCATCCATGGTAGTGAAATGCTTTTGGAATCAGCTCTGTATTTACAGGCTATATAAACAGGTACAAAGTGATTCCTATTCATTCATGTATTCTGTTTCATTCAGCGATGGTTGAAACAAGCTCTGGAAGAAGAAAATTCAGCAATTTTACATAGATTTAATTCACCCTGTCAAGAAAGATCCAGAAGTCCTGCAGTCAATGGTGAAAGTAAAAGTCCACTACTATTAAATGACAGCTGTTCCCTTCCAGGTAGAATTTTTTTCAGAATTGTTTTAGTTTGAGAAATGTGGCAAGGCATATATATAGCTTTATAACAGGCATATTCTAGTTACTGGTATGCACTTTAGAAGAGAAGCACATTGTTGTATAGATTTTCTCTTTTCTGTCCTCTGTAATTTTTGGCTGAAGATACCAGTTCATAATATCATGTATGTTGGGGGTTTATGAATTTTTAAAGGCTTTTGGACTGGCTGCTTTTCAGACAGACAAGGACTCTTACAAATCAGTTAAAGTAACATCAGTACTTGTAAGCTACTTTGAGAACCCTAGGCCTATAATCCCTCCAGACAAGGTAATGCTTGTTAATTAGGGAGGGAGCGGGGGCACTGCTTCATATTAGTACCATTTTTTAAAAAATCGTGAAATTTAGTTTTGGGGTAAAAGTCATAACTGCCATTGTTTATATTTTATCTTTCCCAGAATGTGACATAAACAGATTTTAACAAATAGCAACAGCGTAATTTCTTACAGATTATTATTTCACCAACAGATTTAACTACACCACTAAAAAAACGAAGATTTTATCAGTTGCTAGATTCGGTTTACTCAGAAACCTCCACACCTACTCCTTCCCCGTATGCTACACCAACTCACACCGATATTACTCCTATGGACCCATCTTTTGCCACGCCTCCACGGATAAAATCAGATGATGAAACTTGTAGAAATGGTTATAAACCCATATATTCACCAGTTACCCCAGTAACTCCTGGTACACCAGGAAATACCATGCACTTTGAGGTGAGAAATTTTAATGGAGAAAAAAAAAAATTCAACACCTGGGGGGATGGGATTTCTTTGAAGAGCTCTTTCCCCTCCTTTAACAACTAGTGTGCTGAGAATACAGAAACAGGTTGTAAGAAACTAAACATCAGAAACATTCATTTATATGAATTTAGATGTTTTTATTTTTACTAAAATGAGCATAACTTTCATCTTACTGATATACACAGTAGACTAAATGTGTGTATCAAATTGATTTTAAAGCAGTCTTATTTGGGGAATGGAAATAGGAAGCAAGATCTAAAACCAAAGTCTGTATTTTTTCATTTTGTTTTCGTTTGTATAATTATTATGGATATACTTACGTATTTTTAAATTTTCAATTCTAATTCTTTATATACAGAATATTTCTTCCCCAGAAAGTTCTCCAGAAATAAAGAGACGCACTTATAGTCAAGAGGTAAGAAGTTAACTTAAAAAGGGTGAATTGGTAGTTTTTTTCCTATTACATTGTTTTGCTTAAATTACTAGTAAATTTTGAAATAGTCCCAAGATGTGATCATTTGTATAATTTTTTTTTTTTTTTAATTTGTAAACAGGGATATGACAGATCTTCAACCATGTTAACATTGGGGCCTTTTAGAAATTCTAATTTAACTGAACTGGGTCTGCAAGAAATAAAGACTATTGGTTATATGAGCCCTAGGAGTAGGACTGAAGTCAACAGGCAGTGCCCTGGAGAAAAGGAACCGATGTCAGATCTTCAGCTGGGACTCGATGCAGTTGAGCCAACTGCCCTACATAAAACCCTGGAAACGCCTGCACATGACAGGGCTGAGCCCAACAGCCAGCTGGACTCGACTCACTCTGGACGGGGCACAATATATTCTTCCTGGGTAAAGAGCCCTGACAGAACAGGAGTTAACTTCTCAGTGAACTCCAACTTAAGGGACCTGACACCCTCTCATCAGTTGGAGGTTGGAGGAGGCTTCCGAATAAGTGAGTCAAAGTGCCTGATGCAGGATGATACTAGAGGCATGTTTATGGAAACAGCTGTGTTTTGTACTTCCGAAGATGGGCTTGTATCTGGTTTCGGACGGACTGTTAATGACAATTTGATCGACGGGAATTGCACACCCCAGAATCCACCACAAAAGAAAAAGGTTACAAATTTAACAATTTATAGTCCTTTTAATAGTTTTTTTTCATACTACTACTGAGGGGAATTGGTAGTTAGATGTATTATGTAAGGCATTCTTAATTTAGTTATGAAAGTTACATTTTTATATTTTTAAACCTTTTGTAAATGCTGGCTTAATTAGAAAATGTTTACAGAAAAGTAAAAAATTATAGTAATATGGGAAATCCTTGTAAGCAGCATGGTTTCAGAGAAATCTCAAGATGATTTATTTCACCAAATGAGTATTTTTTAAAACTAGGCACTCCCCAACCAAAAACACAGACTTGAATAATATTTGTTATTACCTTTATTGTACATTGAGCAAAACACCTGTGTATAGAGGAAATGCCTCTTTCCTCATCTATAACATCTGTAGTATTTAGGCCATGGATGTGTTTTTATTTTACTAATAGTTATGTATTAAATACTCAGTTCCCTGATTTCCCATTATTTGGTTGGCAGACGTACTGAGATAATTAGAATGCCTTATTTCAAAAGAAAGAAACTATAGCACTTTGTTAGTAGGCTTATTGCTTTGCAAGTCCAAGAATTTTCGTGATGTGTGCTTTTAATTTTTATAACAGAGTCCAGTTGGCAACTTTGTGGGAAGCAATGTAGTATAGTGGAAAGAGCACGGGCTTTCAAGTAAGACCTAGGTTCGAATCCCGGCTCCAACACTCACCAGCTGTGTGACCTTGAGTGAGTGAGTTACTCAATTTCCTCATCTATAAAATGGGGATGATAATATACCTATTTCTTAGGGTTGTTGTGAGGATAAATGAGATAATGTATGTAAATCATCTAAGTACAATGCCTGGAATATAGTAGGCATTTGATAATTGTTAATTATTTGTTCAGAATCAATTAAAATAATTTTCCTAATGTAAATATAGTAATTCTGTAGACAAAAAAAGAATGCATTGATTCTGACATAAAAAACAAGAATAAAAGATTTGCTTTTTCTTATCTTTCTTGCTTAAGGTTTCTCTATTAGAATACCGTAAGAGACAACGTGAAGCTAGGAAAAGTGGCTCTAAGACAGAGAACTTTCCACTCATTAGTGTATCACCCCATGCAAGTGGAAGCTTGAGCAACAATGGTGATGGCTGTGCCAGCAGTAATGAGAATGGGGAGCCGGTGGAACACACTGCTAGCCTACCTTTACCAACACCAGCTATGGTTTATAATGCCACTTCTGAAGAAACTAGCAATAACTGCCCTGTTAAGGATGCTACTGCCAGTGAGAAGAATGAACCAGAAGTTCAATGGTAAGCCCATTTGAAGTAATGCTACTCTGGAAAAAACAAGCTTTTGTTCAGGTGTTCTTCCTATTGTTGTTCTCCCAAGGCTAAGCTGATTGTGCTTTGTGGTCACAATTTTAAAAGATTCTCTCTGCTAATAGGATTTTAAGCCAGCTGTGTATGGCCTGTGTTGTTAAATGTGGATTGTATTTATTCCTTGGTAATTTATTCATTCTTTACACACAAATATCCTCTCCAAAGAATTTTTATCAGAGTCAACAATTCTGCAGACTTCCTTTATAACCCCTACCAGTTACCTTGAAAGAACAACCAGGGTTAGTGCTTCTTCACAAGGAATAGGAGCAGCTGTATATAGGATGGATCATGGCAAATGGCAGGCGGCCACACTCACTTTGCTCCTTGGTCCCCGTTCCACCTGAAAGCATGCAATCCTGATAGCAGTTTGTTAGGGGCATGTTTTGGTGCCTTTGGTAACCAAAAAAAAGTGACATTCTGAATGTTAATACATTATCTTCAACTCCTTGCCTTCTTTTCACCAATAAATTGCTGGAGACAAAGGAATTGAGTCCTTCAGATAAGGATAATAATCTCAGTTCTGGGAGCAATCAGCAAAATAAGAGAAGATAACTTTTTTTTTTTTGAGACAGAGTCTTGCTCTGTCGCCCAGGCTGGAGTGCAGTGGCACGATCTCAGCTCACTGCAAGCTCCACCTCCCGGGTTCAAGCGATTCTCCTGCCTCAGCTTCCCAAGTAGCTGGGACTACAGGCGCCCGCCACCATGCCCAGCTAATTTTTTTTTGTATTTTTAGTAGAGACGGGGTTTCACCATGCTGGCCAGGCTGGTCTGGAACTCCTGACCTCACAATCTGCCCACCTTGGCCTCCCAAAGTGCTGGGATTACAGGCGTGAGCCACCGTGCCCTGCCAAGATTAACTATTTTCAAAAGTTAACACCAAAGTATTTTCCCAGTAGATCAAAAGCCTTGGTCTGACAGTACATGTTGACTATGAATCAACAAAGAATGTAGCTAGCAGTAGTTTCTTTCAATAGAGGATAATGTGATTTTTCTTTTAAAGGACTGCCTCAACTTCAGTGGAACAAGTCAGAGAAAGGAGTTATCAGAGAGCTTTACTTCTCAGCGATCACCGAAAAGATAAAGATAGTGGTAAGTGAGCTTGTTCCTTCACCAGAAAGTGGAGTCAGTTAATCAATCTGCATCCTCGTTCTTTGCAGCTCTAATGTTCTCTTTGGGTCTGCTCTGCTTCATCTCTAGGGGGAGAATCACCATGTGTCTCATGTTCACCGAGTCATGTTCAGTCTTCACCTTCATCTCATTCAAATCACATTCCCCAGTTGCAAGCTAAGGGCCCAGTCCCTTCTTTCAGTGAGCTTATGGAAGGTCAGTAAGCAGATGACCGATAATGTTATTCTTTAACACATTTTAAAATCAGACAAAAGAGAGCCTTTATAAAAAGTTGGTTTGGATAGTAGAATGTACGTTGCTTTGTGGTGTTAAAACAGTGTTTATTGTGTAATTTTACACTTACTATAGGTTTCTTCTGCTTTATAGACCCTGATCCTGAAAATCCAGAACCCACAACTACAAGTGAATGTCCATCCCCAGATACTTCTCAAAATACTTGTAAAAGTCCTTCAAAAATGAGCAAGGTAATTTTCAATGGGTTCCAAAGGACTTTAGGTTGAGTGCAGAAAAGCTGATGGTTATAATATGCAGTGTTTTTCTGCCATATCAGGTATCAGTTTGTGACTTCTGGACACTTTTTCTGTCGGACATACTCAATTGTGTTTACTACTTTCTTTGTTCTCTCTTACTGAACATGTGATGGATAACTCTGACCAGACGTTCAGGTTTTCTAAGCACACTTCAACAGCTTACATTTTCTTCAAATGTTCCACCTCTATTCTAGTGGTGCCTAGGAAATTCATAGCCTTGTAATGAAATTCTTAACCAGCCAGTTATCTAAAAACAAAAGGTCGTTTTATCATTTAAAAGGAATGACATCTTCATCCTGGATCGAGATGTAATAATGTAGTATGGCATGTATATCATTGGAAACTAAAGACAAGGAATCTGAGATTTATCTTTCTTTGATGATAAACAGTCTTATATTGGTTTATTTATATCTGAACAGTGTATAAGGAAAATGAAAAGGTATTAAAAATCAAAATGGTTTGAGGGAGCAAGTTTATTTACCCAAATCAATTTATCCTTAGGTTGGGTATAGAAATTTCAATTATAAAATTGAAACTTGCTATTGGAGTTCTTTCAGAGTAAGTCTCAAAAACAGGTTTCATTGCTTAGGGGTAAAAAGACAGAGTAAAGTTAAAGAAAATTATTTCCTCAACTTGTCTTCAATAAAAGTTAACCCAGAGAATTCACTTTAAGCTCACTCTCAGAACTGTTTGGAACAACTGAAAAATACTGGCTTTTTAACATCCCAAGCCTCCACAACTGACATATCCGGGATGTTATTTCCTGCCCCTCATTAAAATTAATATTTAGGTAGTATTAAATACCAACGAGAATAAACCTCAAGGTACACAAAATGTTCCTTAAATGTATGTAATTTGTTTTTTCTTCATAGCCTGGTTCACCTGGATCTGTAATTCCTGCTCAAGCACACGGGAAAATATTCACAAAACCAGATCCCCAATGGGACTCCACAGTTACTGCATCCGAAGCTGAAAACGGTGTTCACCTAAAAACAGAGCTCCAACAAAAACAGCTGTCGAATAACAGCCAAGCACTTTCAAAGAATCATCCTCCTCAGACACACGTTCGTAATTCATCTGAGCAACTTTCACAAAAGCTGCCTTCTGCACCAACAAAGTTGCACTGTCCTCCATCACCTCACCTAGAAAATCCTCCAAAGTCATCCACGCCTCACACACCTGTACAGCATGGTTATCTTTCACCAAAGCCTCCTTCACAGCAGTTAGGATCTCCCTACAGGCCTCATCATTCACAGTCACCTCAAGTTGGAACACCTCAGCGAGAGCCTCAGAGAAACTTTTATCCAGCAGCACAGAACCTTCAAGCCAATACTCAGCAGGCAACTTCTGGAACATTATTTACACAGACACCCTCAGGACAATCTGCAGCAACATACAGTCAGTTTAACCAACAAAGTCTGAACAGCACGGCACCACCCCCTCCACCTCCTCCACCTCCTTCTTCGTCGTCTTACTATCAAAACCAGCAGCCCTCTGCAACCTTTCAGAATTATAATCAGCTCAAAGGTAGTCTTTCTCAACAAACTGTGTTTACATCAGGACCAAATCAAGCACTTCCTGGCACCACAAGCCAGCAAACAGTTCCAGGACATCATGTGACTCCAGGGCATTTTTTGCCCTCTCAGAACCCTACCATTCACCATCAAACTGCTGCTGCTGTAGTCCCCCCTCCACCTCCACCACCGCCCGCTCCAGGACCGCACCTTGTACAACAGCCAAATTCCCATCAGCAACACTCTGTAGCACATGTAGTAGGGCCTGTTCATGCGGTCACCCCTGGGTCGCATATTCATTCTCAAACTGCTGGACACCACTTACCCCCACCCCCACCCCCTCCCGGTCCTGCCCCTCATCACCATCCACCACCCCATCCTTCCACAGGACTCCAAGGTCTACAAGCACAACACCAGCATGTTGTAAATTCAGCACCCCCACCACCCCCTCCGCCGCCACCTTCCAGTGTTTTGGCTTCTGGGCATCATACCACATCGGCTCAAGCCTTACACCACCCACCTCATCAAGGACCTCCACTTTTTCCTTCGAGTGCTCATCCAGCTGTACCACCGTATCCCTCACAAGCTACACATCATACCACTTTGGGACCGGGACCCCAGCACCAGCCTTCTGGAACAGGGCCACATTGTCCAATACCTGTCACAGGTCCTCATCTCCAGCCCCAAGGACCAAACAGTATTCCAACACCTACTGCTTCAGGGTTCTGTCCTCATCCTGGCTCTGTGGCCCTGCCACATGGGGTTCAAGGACCTCAGCAGGCATCTCCAGTGCCTGGACAGATTCCAATTCACAGAGCACAGGTGCCACCAACATTTCAAAACAATTACCATGGGTCAGGGTGGCATTAAAATGGACTCCAAAAACATTTTTTTAAATGTTCTGTAAGATAAACTGTATATTTCATATGTACCTGTTAAGGTACTTTTTAAAGCTTGTACATGAACCTTTGTATAAAAAACACCAGTGCTATTTCATTGTATTTTTCTCATTTTTGCTTTTTGAAATTCCTTTAAAAAATGTGCTGTTAAGCCAGTATTAGGTATCTTTATTTTGTAAGTGAACATTCCAGCTGTTTTTTCTGGAAGATCTGATGCTGATTTGATGCTGTATGATCTTTAAATTTTATTGTTGCAGTTAAATTCATTTAGTGAATGTTCTATTATTTTATACCTACACATTAAGTACTCAGCTAAGTAATGGCACTATGAGGATTTTCTTTTCTTTTCTCCCCTTTCCTGTCAGCAGCAGTTCTGTGAATGCATCTTAGGTATAAAAATGGCAATACAGATTTTTATATTTTGGTGTGGACATGGCTCATTTTTGTTTTACCAGTTATTTGCAAGCAAAATGTAATTTAATGTATAGATGATTTCTAGTGTCTCCTGACAAACTGTAAATACTGCATTTCTTTTGCGTATATAATTGCTTACAGCTTTTCTCATTTGATATATAGCATTGTACATATGAGAAGTCTTTTGCAAAACTGTGTGATCTTTGTGAAAGTAGTACAGTATATGACCTTTAATTTCTTTTTTATTTTAAATATACTGTCACATTGAAGCACTGGTTGGGCATTTTAATTCATGTTAATAAATCACAATTATGTCAGTTTTACCAAATTGTCCTGTACAACTTCTAAGATCGGGGTCTGTGTGTTTCTACAGAAGTTCTAGTTTTCAAATACAGTTTGTAAGGAGCCTTCAATTTTCTTTAGCAACTACTACCTCAGCAACAGGAGGCAGCAAGGGGTTGTTTGCATTTTTGCAGGAGCCATAGGAAACTACTGAAATGGTCGTGCTGGGTCAATTAAGGATGTGGCATCATACAAAATGAATCCAGACCACTAATGCATTACAGTAGTTCTTGAATACAATGTGCAACAACTGTTTGAAAATATGGGTAGTTTGCCCAAAACAGGAAAACTTGTCTTGGGTGTACAAAACTAAAGAAAAAAGGCATTATTCCTAGATCTCTCAGTGAAATGAAAACGGCCTCTTAAGTGAACGTTTTTATTGCTAAAATATAAAATGCTAGTTATAATCTTGGAAAAAGTAAAATTTCCCAGCCTTTGTCTTCTACCTCTGAGGAGGATTCAGTAAGTACATCCAATAATAATGACACTGTTTATCAACACATTTTTCATCATCCAATTACCTGACATAATTTGGCACAGGATACAAATTCTGTGCATCAGAGAAAGTAAACACTAAAATGACTGAGTGACCTCCTTCAGTCATGTTTTCACACTTTGAATTTCTACTTCCTTTTGAAAATTAGCTGACAGACAATGGTACATTAACGCAGCTCATTTAGGGCTCAATCCTAATCAGCTTGAAATTTTAGAAGAACATAGGCCAAGTGTGCCATCCTCGATTTGTCCAACAAAATTCTATGTATGGTATTTATAGTAAAGAAACATTTGAGAAGAAACAGTTTTACATCATCTATCCTGATAGTTTCAAACAGAATAAAGGTAACTAGTGTGTGAAATATAAATATTCTTCTTAAAAGGTCTGTCCTTCTAAGCAGTTTAAATTCTTCACTGGCTTGAAATGTGCCTACTACAGAAATATGCATACAGAAGCTTTTGTGTGAACTGAAGAATCTTACTTGATTCCTTGATGAAGTATATACTCCCAAATATGGTCTTCTACCAAAATTTCATTCAGCTTATTTAAAAGGGGGAGAAAAAAGGAGAATTTAGGAAATAATCTGAACTATGGATAGAAACAAGTTCCCTACTCCAGTGTAAAGTTTCCCTCCTTTATCCTGGTAACTAGTTATGTGTGGTCCAGGTATGGGAAGAAGCAAGTCAATAAATTAGTTTTCACCTAAAAAGTTTATGACTTTCTGCAGATCTTACATCCACCTTTTCTCTGCCTTTGGGCAGTTCTGTCTGCCAATTTCCAGATAGCCAGCTCCTGTATCTGCTATAAACATGTATGTGATCCACTGCTTGTCATTTTCCATGAAGATTTCACATGGACTACATAAAGGAAAAGACAGGACATTCAACTAAAGTCAGAGAGCTAGTTAGAATGTTTAGCATAACCATTGGTTCTCATTTAGTTTTTGTGCATTCTTTATCAACAAGCTGCCAAGAATCTGATAAAACCGTATTATGCCTAATACAAATGTATATTCCTTCTAGAACAACTGTTCCAGGCTGTTTTATCATAAGGGACACACCTGTAAAAACTTATAATCTAGTTTATTTTCCAACATGAGCAAAAACTGCATTAGACAAATTTCATTCAAGTATACTACCACCCTGATAAAAATCCTTTTACACTTAGGGAAGATATAAATTGTGCTCTATGGTTCTTGTAAGGATGTTTCTTACAGAAATCATGGATAGTATCACCAGTCTACAGCCACTATCTATCATAGAATTTACATGGAAACCTACAGCCTCATTAGAAAAACTTAGCATGCACATTTCATAAAGAAATGAATGAATGATCCATTCTGTCTCACTGTGGTATGAGATGTAATGGTAATTCCTAAGAGGGTTATGTGTCTTGTTTCCTAACAGCAAATGCTATTTTAAGTTTGCAATGATCAAACAAATGCAGTCAGTATGTTTTTGATGAACCATGGATGAAAAGGGATCACTGAAATTCTAGAGAATCAATCTATACTGTAGCTTTTCTCCTAAATCCCTTCTGCCCTTAAAAAATAATAAATGATTTCCTTATAATAAGCCTTAATGTATGTTCTACAACTACATCTGCTGCAACAGGAATGCTGGTATTTAGTTTTAGTGATACTACTCTGATAGCAAATGTTCATTGATTCTATCATTTACAGGGCAATGACCAAGGCAATGTCTGGAAAAAAAAAAACCAAAACACTTTAATTTTTAAGACAACTGCAAGCACCTCAAACAATGGATTATTGTTACAACACTTGTTAGCTTTTCACAATCTAGTTATTGCAAAGGCATATGGATAAATGTTAATGGACAAAGTCAAAAACGAGGCACCTTAATGAATGTAAAATTTAAAATAAAAAGACATTCAATCCACTGACTTCTAAAAGAGGCTAAATACACCTCTATATATTACATTCTAAAATTGTATTGCCTACTATGGTTTGTGTCCTGGAGTCTACAATTAATTTTAAGGAAATGCATAAACAAAACTGTGTGCAACCTGCAAAGGGAAAATCATTTTCTCAACTTCATTTTATGGAAAGACAATGAAAAAGCTAGTAAAATTTGTTGTAGCCACACGTAAAGCTACCTATGGAATGAAAGTGATCACTGTTACCTTTGAGCTGTGAGGAGTATTCTGCCCACTGCACTGCAAATTGTATATACCACACCTTGTGTTCTAGACAAGCATGATCATGCTTTTCAAAAAATATACGTATTTTTTCATTCCACACAATGAACACGTTTCTCTTTTCCAATTTAATCTATGTAGAGCTTAACTTACAGTGCCCAGAGGAGGCAACATGACATGGTACTGAGCCATCACATTTTTAAAGGGTAATTGCTCTTCTTTAAAAGTACTTTTAAAAATATGCAAAAATACAAATGGGACTGCTAAATCATAATGCATATTTTAGAATGAGAAGCATATCTTTTCTTCCTTTAAAGTGCCATATAGAGAATGACATCTTACAACCCAGAGCCACTTTGTTTAAAATCCAATGTGAAAAGACTGTTATGGAATGAAAAGTTTGCACAACTCCTTGGAGCAGTTACAGTCTGCTACATGCAACATAGGCTACAAAGCACTCAAGACTTGGTAGCTTTTCTGAAATTTGAGTCCCCCTCCCATATTTAATGGAAAGTAACATTTACAGGGTGCATTTACATACACTATAATACAGGAATGATGTCCCTTTGCCAGAAGATAAAATTGTACATTTCCTTGCTATTTCTTGGTTCCAACTTGATAATTTCTTAAGATTGTAAATTATATAGTACTCAGCTAAAATATTTCTTCATAAATAGTTACAAAACCTGCCAAAACACAAAGGGAAAGTATTTTTCATTCAAAAAAAGGACATTTGAATGTCACACAACACAAGAAACGATGCTTAGAGACATGTTATTGTTTCCAGAAGAAAATGGTCAGTAAACTACTTAGCTGAAGACAAAAGACTACCCTTCCCCAGGATCACAGTGCACAAAAAGCAAAATGTCAAACAACAGTACCTCAAAGCAAAATAAAGGTCTGAGGATGAAGCCAGCTCACTTGTAATCCTGTTAAAGAATGAGAGTCACCGTTTAGGTCCAATGTACTGGGAACATTTGCTAGCTCAGAATGCAATATTGGTAGAATTTGCTAAGAATTCAACCAAGGATGCCGAAGGCATTCGCCAGCTGAGGCTCGTTTTTCTGGAACCATTTCTAACATCGGGATCAGGAAATCTGTAAACTGTGCAGCATCTTCATGGGGCCAGCCATACTTTTCCACAAGTACATCAAAGAGGCTCCAGGGCTTCAGCTTGGTGATGTGTCGCAGTTCTCCTACAGGGGAAAAAACAGGCCAATGTCAAGAAAGCTCCAAATCTGCATTCCCCATTGTTGGTCTAGTTAGGCTCTTTTCAATGAAGCGGACAACCACCTGCTCAACACTTACACGGCAACAACAAAGGACACCAGCTTTTCCCCGCTAGGCAGTAATCATTACATGCACATATGACCAAGGCATATTTCAAGTAAGCCTGGTGGATGTAAATAGAGGTTAAGAGTTCATTCACATTAGTTCTAAGTTTCTTTAAGGAAGTGGAGTGGGCTCACTTTGCCTAGAGTGTTTTCTTTTCCAAAGGCTGAAGCAAGCCACTCTCATTTCAACCTGGGATCTTTCATAAAATTTGCAAACTTGAGGCCAACCCAAATCAAACACCATTCATGTCTACGCATTTGTTGTAAAATCTAAGATCCTAGGACATTAATTTGTAAATCTTGAAGTTACGTTTCACAAACTGTGCTAGCTGCAGTATGAAAAGTGTGGGTTACAGGCAGCTTTGGTTGACATAACAGAATGACGAACAAGCTAGTAAATGGCCTACAAGCTGTAATGGTCATTTCATAAGAGAAAAAAAGGTAATTTTTAAGTCAAAATTGCAAAAAAGGGCTGGGGTCGGTGGCTCACACCTGCAATCCTAGCTGCTTGGGAGGCTAAGGCAGGAGGATCCCTTGAGCCCATGAGTTTCAGACCAGCCTGGGTAACACAGACCAGACCCTGTCTCCACTTAAAAAAAAGGAAAAAGAAAAAAAGTAGCTGGGGACGGTGGTACATGCCAGCTACTCAGGAGGCTGAGGCAGGAGCACTGGTGGAGTCCAGGAGGCCAAGGCTGCAGTGAGTCAAGGTCATGCCACTGCACTCCAGCCTGGAAGAGGGCAAGTGAAACCCTGTCTCCCCATAACCCTGTTCAAAAAGTCAATAAACTGTCAAAAGCTCCAGATAATTTCACTGTAAATAACTCATTTTCTCTGCCTGTTTGAAGTTTTCACAAGACCCCCCACCCCTGCCCATAGACCTCCTTACGTGCCCCTCAGTGCACCCTGAGCAGCTTCTGCAGAGGAAAACACTCCCCTGTGCCTACACCCCAGAGCAGCCAGGTCTCGGCGGGGGGAGGGAGAGGCATTCAGGCACCTGCACGGCACACTTCATACAAGGGCTGACTTTCAATTGCTATAATTTAACAAAGTAAGTTTTTTTCATGAGATGCATCAATAGATAATCAGTGCTCTGCTCACAAAGGTGTTCTCAGGAGGCTTGTTCTGTTTCACCCATTCAAGTCAATTTAGAAAAGCCCTCCCCTTTAAAAACATAATGAGGCCAGGCGCGGTGGCTCAAGCCTGTAATCCCAGCACTTTGGGAGGCTGAGACGGGTGGATCACGAGGTAAGGAGATCGAGACCATCCTGGCTAACACCGTGAAACCCCGTCTCTACTAAAAAATACAAAAAACTAGCTGAGCGAGGTGGCGGGCGCCTGTAGTACCAGCTACTCGGGAGGCTGAGGCAGGAGAATGGCGTAAACCCGGGAGGCGGAGCTTGCAGTGAGCTGAGATCCGGACACTGCACTCCAGCCTGGGCGATAGAGCGAGACTCCGTCTCAAAAAAAAACAACATAATGAAAAGAAAAGAACATTACAGAAAATTGTAAGAACAAAAGGGGAAGGAGCCTACAATCCTACCCACAACGGCTCTTCTTTTGCGTCTATTGTGAAACGTGATCTTACACACTAGTATGTCTACAGAGCTGCAATCATGCTCTGCACAGGGTTCTGCATAAAGAATCTCTAAGACTGCTTGCTAAAGGGGCTGGGATGTAAAATAAGCTTCTGTTTCCAATATGAGGACTGGAGATAGAGTTAAGCATCACATCCAGACTAGACATCAGGTCTGTGTTGATGAAGAAATGAACCTGCAATATTAGAGGCAGGAAGGGATCTCTTGTTGAAGGAAACATAAGTCTCCATAAAAACAAAGTCAGAGCAGAGACCGCAAGTTTATCCCTCTAAGCCCAAAATTCCGGCTCTAGGAATCCAGCCCAAGGAGATAAACCCTGGTTGCACCGCCCCAAATTCATGCCTAATATATGCTGGCACAAAATTATATGTACTTGCAAAATTCCAAAGAGCCAATAATAGTAAAATGGTGGTTAAAAGAAAACCAAGGTAGATTCACTTAATAGTATTTAGTATTACTTAACAACATGGGAGAAGATCATGGTACAACATTAGGCAGTAAAGGAACAGTCAAACTATGTCCTACAGACAATCACAAGATTATTAAAACGCTCATTGGCCGGGCGCGGTGGCTCAAGCCTGTAATCCCAGCACTTTGGGAGGCCGAGACAGGCGGATCACAAGATCAGGAGATCGAGACCATCCTGGCTAACACGGTGAAACCCTGTCTCTACTAAAAAAAATACAAAAAACTAGCTGGGCGTGGTGGCGGGCACCTGTAGTCCCAGATACTCGGGAGGCTGAGGCAGGAGAATGGCGTGAACCCGGAAGGCGGAGCTTGCAGTGAGCTGAGATCTGGCCACTGCACTCCAGCCTGGGCGACAGAGCGAGACTCCATCTCAAAAAAAAAACAAAAAAAAAAAAACCGCTCATTAAGATGGAAATCAAGTGAATCAAAACACCAGCTTTTGTTAGTAGGTAATTTCAATTTCCACATTTTCTGTAATATGACTATATTGATTTAGACTGTTGATCTCACCACAGCAACAGTGAAGCAAACTAAGAAAGCGCGCACATGACTAAACCAAGTTCTCTGGGAAGGAGAGCGAACTTTTATGACATTAATCTATTCTATCTCAGAATAAATACTCTCCAGGTTTGCAAATAAAGGCAAATACAGAGAAGCACTGTCTGCTGAGAATAGTAAAGGAACCTATTTCTGAGAGGCCAGGTGTTAAACTAAGATCCATCAACAAGGCATCTTTTAAGTACAATCTTCCATGAAAAGATAAGGTTTACCACTATAAATGCTTAACAGCTGCACAGTAACAGTGAGCAAAACAATATAACACTGAACGGCCATGAGAAACTATTCATCCATAACTAGGCATACTGTAAACTGGTAAAAATATTTGCAAGGGGCAGCATAAAATATATAACTACTTTTGACAAGGTAAAGACTGTATGTGCAAAGAAGCAGTCTATAAACAACAGTATATGCAGGACAGTCCTAAACACCGATGGTCCTGAGCACACAGCAGCACTGCAATATAACAAAACACTGAACCGCCTCTAAAAAAAAAAAGTGTGAACTTTTTGTGTGGAAAAACTTTATAATGCAAAGGAAAATCAATGCATCTAGATGCTATAATGATGATGTGTACAAACCCTAAAGCTCAATATAAGAAGTAACCTTGCCCTGGAAGTCCCTGATAAGGTTACTCAAACACAAAGCCCTAGCCCCCAACTCTGTACCTGTTGCTAGCCGACACAAGAGTGGCCTCACTGGGTGAGTGGTGGCCTTGAGTCCATGAGCCAGCTCCAGCCCTGCAGACGATGCCCAAGAAATGGAGACACCTCCATCACTTAGAATGATAATTAAGAATAAGAGGGGAAAGCACATTTTAAAAACACATTTTCACCATTTGCTTTTATTATAAAAGTAGCACCCTAACAAGTTAAAGAAATGTTATCCATGTACCCTAGAACTTAAAGTATAATTAAAAAAAAAAAAATAAGTAAAATAAAATAAAATAAAATAAAAAAAAAAAGAAATGTTATCGGCCAGGCGTGGTGGCTCATGACTGTAATGCCAGCACTTTGGGAGGCCAAGGCAGAAAGATCACCTGAGGTCAGGAGTTCGAGACCAACCTGGCCAACAAGGTGAAACCCGATCTCTAATAAATACAAAAATTAGCCAGGCGTGGTGGTGCACGCCTGTAATCCCAGCTACTGGGGAGACTGAGGCACAAGAATTGTTTGAACCCAGGAGGCGGAGGTTGCAATGAGCTGAGATCGCACCAGAGAACTTCAGCCTAGGCAACAGAGTGAGACCGTCTCAAAAAAAAAAAAGAAAAGAAAATATATGAAGATGTGTTTCACTGAAACAATTTTGCAAATAACAAGACAACTGTGACAATTTTAATTTTTTTAAAGTTCCATTTCTAGCCTGTCCTCCTTAAAGAATGTGGAATATCACTTCACCCTTCCTGTGACTATCAGCTGTCAATCTCAGTATCAACTCACACACACACACACAGGCAAACATGAGCCTGGCGGCCAATTGTGCTGTTCCCCAGGAGCCCCTCCGGCTTCTGAACGTGCTCTGACAAACAGCCTGACAGAGCCGAGGAAAGCCAGCAGGAAGCAGGCTCTGAGGAAGGCTCCTTCTGCAGAGCAAAGGCTTTGTGACAGCAGCTGTACTGGCCAGTTCTGGACCATCTAAGGAAACAGGGAAGTTCTATTATTCTTCTCTTGAATCTTAAAGTGCTTTGTGAAGGAAAATATATTATTTTATCCATGAAATTGTCATATTCCAGAATTAAATGAAGCAGCCCACGAGGTTCCACACTACATGTAGGAAGACTCTAAAGGCAAATCCTAGACTATATGTACATGAACAGTGGTAATTACAAAGCAAACCATGATACAAAACTGATGAGCATCAATTAGGTGCACGTAGAAAGTAAACCTACCAAGAAATATCAATACAAAGCAAGAGACAATCAAGAGATTTGAATGAATTCTTATACAAGTAGACAACCACATGTGCGTAAATACTGGAGTTTAAAATGTGTATAAACCCTACTTCACATCCCATACAAAATCAACTCAAAACAGATCATATGCCTCAGAGCTAAAACTAAGCAGTTCCTAGAAAAGTAAATCTTCATGACCTTGAAGTAGGCAATCAGATGTGATATCATAAGCATAAATTGTAAAATGTATATAAATTGGCCTTCATCAAAATTTAAACATTTATACTTAAACTTTCACACATGTATTCAAGAGAAATGGAAACTTTTAATGCACACAAACTTGTACATTAATGATCATATAGTGGCATCATTCATAATAGCCAAAAAGTGGGGGAAACCAAATGCCCATCACCTGATGGGGGGATAAACAAGAGGAGTGGCAGTGACAACGCCCAGCCCGTGAGGTTGTCAAATGCCCACGAAAGACCTTTCGTTGCTCTTTACAGCATCAAAAGAATCTGTTGCTTTTTAGGTATTCAGGAGATAATTTTAAAACATTGTGACAAGTTCAACTCAGACACTAAATATTAAAAATACAGAATAAGGTTATCTCTTTTTAAAACTCAGCTCCTGGGTTTTAGCCCTCAGTTCTCACCTTTTTCTTGATGTTGTCCCTGACTCGGGGAAATGTGGATTTTATGCTGCTGCATAGAAGCGTCTTGCTTTTGAAATGTTCAATTGTATTTAAGGTCTGTAGTCTGACACACACACGCAGGCACACACACATGCACACATAATCACTCTCTTTTATCCCAACACACTTGATGCTCTCATCTAGAGACCAGTTTTTTGTTTGTTTGTTTGTTTAAGTAAACTGTCTCCTTTGATGATCCCATTATCAACGCAGCAATTTTTACTAAAATGCACCTGCTGAATGGTCAGAGAAATCCCTGGTGACCAGCCCAGTGAGGTCTGCTCCCGGCTGCACTACTTTTTCTACCATGATCTGAGGGCTGAAATGCTTCTGGGGACCACCCACCTCTTGAAGACAGGACAGGGAAAAAAATTCATGGACATGCTGATTTCTATTGGCCCACCTCTCAACACACTAGTTTCTTAATGCTTTTTGGTGGCTCATGTCCAGCAAATTATCCTTAAGAGGGTGAGAGCTGTAATTACATTCCCTGACCAAAAATATAGCTCATTTTTTAACTTTCTGGCCAAAGAATGATTCAAACTAGTAACGATCATGGCTTCTTGAATTATACACAAGAGGAGACAGATGAGCTGCATTTGATGCTCAACTTTAACACACAGACCCCACGCTTCTCTGGCCACGTGGCAGGGATGAAAATCTGCCACTGACCTGGAGGAGACAGAGCGGGAAAACCTCCTGGGAAGGCACTCTCCATCAGTAACTGCTTTCAAAGGTGAGAGGCATATCAATAGCTGTTTTAAATTTTGTTCTTTATCAGTTCTAGCACAAAGTATTTTAGGTATTTTAGGAAAAAAGTTTCAATGGCTACTTTTAAGATTCCATTATTTCCAAAATGTACATTCACCTATTACTTAGGGGAACATGCCAAAACACATCTTTCATGCAGCAAGCCATTCCCCTCATCCTGAGAGACACGATGAAATCTATTTCCATGACGAGCCGTCATTCCTCATAAGGTTATCCTGTGACTTCTGTAAAAACCCTAAATTCCTTCTGATCTCTACTGCCATTAGAAATTATAATCAGGAAAGAACTGAAGCCCCAATTCTCAGTCATTTCAGGAGATTTCTCACCTAGTCACAAATGCTCTCTTACATCTGAAAAAAGAACTGTAGGTACCACAGTAACACCAAGTCAAAATATTTTTGGTCTCTCATTAAGAAGGATGCCAAATGCATTTTAACTCTGCAGGTTACCTTCAAATAAGCTGCTCAAAAAGAACTCGATCACACAAGTCCTAAGCATATGTTGTGGTGATGGCGGTAACCTGGAGATACACATCCACAAGCTGTCTCAGGGAGCAAGGTTGCTGACAGAAAGACCCACGTGGAAGCTGCCTTCCAGCCATTTATGGCCACATGCAGGCCGCTCTCCCTGAAACAAAAGGAACCATCACAGGAGTGACAGGCCAAGAGCAGATGCCTGCACCAGCTCCATGCCTGCAGGCCGCTTACAGGCCCCTCCTTCCAACAACTCAGTGACTTCGCTTGCTCATCATTCAAGGCCTCTCTTTCTGTCCCTCTTCCTTCCAGTATGGAGTCCTCGATCCCCCCAACAGACAGACAATTAACAACGACAAATAAATGCATGGCCAGGCGCAGTGGCTCACACCTGTAATCCCAGCAACTGGGAGGCCAAGGTGGGCGGATCACCTTAGGTCAGGAGTTTGAGACCATCCTGGCCAACATGGTGAAAACCTGTCTCTACTAAAAAATACAAAAATCAGCTGGGCATGGTGGCAGGTGCCTGTAATCCTGGCTACTTGGGAAGTTGAGGCAGGAGAATTGCTTGAAGCCGGGAGAAGGAGGTTGCAGTGAGCTGAGACTGTGCCAGTCTGGGCAACAGTGTAAGACTCCATCTCAAAAAAAAAAAAAGACAAATGCAGAGGCAGGTCACTCTAAGTGGGTCTTTGTTGATGAGGAAAGGTTCCAATTAAAGGAACAATTCCTGAGTGACTTTGCTGTTGGTCCTCACCGTACCAGATGACCACAGTGGAAAATGAGGCTCAGCAAACCATGGTGCCCAAGCAGATGCTGTGCCCCATGTCTCTCAGGTCTCTCCTTCCCCTCTAGAGCATCACAAGTCAATCATGTTCTCTCTTTCCATAATAGGCCAGGCACAACTCCCATCTGACCCACAGCTGGGGACTCACAGCAAGTCACCTACCAGCCACGGTGCCCCAGGGACCAGGCCATCTCCCCCACCAGCTCTGGAAACATTCTGAAATGTGGGAGGGCCTGCCTTCAATAAAAACACAATTCCCCAGGCCATACTGAATCCCAGGCCACAATAATTCACAGTTTTTTTCCTTGTTTTTTTTCTGAGACAGAGTCTTGCTCTGTCACCCAGGCTGGAGTGCAGTGGCACGATCCCGGCTCATTGCAACCTCTGCCTCCCAGGTTCAAGCAATTCTCCTGCCTCAGCCTCCCCAGTAGCTGAGATTACAGGCACCCGCCACCACGCCCAGCTAATTTTTATATTTTAGTAGAGAAGGGGTTTTGCCATGTTGGCCGGGCTGGTCTCGAACTTGTGACCTCAAGCGATCCACCCACCTCAGCCTCAGCATGAGCCACCATGCCCAGCCCAATTATTTTCAAATAACATTTTCTCTAAGTTTCCCAGGGAAATTCAGCCTGTTTTCTCAGTAACACTGCTGTATAGAAGTTCATAAGCTTCCAGTGTTTTCCTGTTCATAGCTTTGCTTTACCAATAATAACAGCTCCAGCTGTGCCCAGTGCTGTAAAGGCACCCTCTTATATGTTCTTTTAACAGCCAACCCGAAAGAACCCCTGTTGACAGATGAGGAAACTTAAGTTCACAGACTACCTGATGTGCCATTCTCACAGCAGGTTTAAGCCCCAGCTCCATTACTAAACACAGCTTAACAGCAAAGCCATTTTCCTGCCCTTGACTCCACTTGGGCCTGTGCTTGTGAGTCTCCATGTGGGGAGGGGAACCCTGTGCCTGGCTAACATGGCCTAGACTCAGAGACCAGATTCTCAGAACCAAAAATAATTACTGATTGTCTGACAAATGGTTTTTCCTGACAATACCTGTGCTAAGTCTTAAAGGTAATGAGGAAAATAATTACATCTAATTGTATATTTCACAAATTGCCTTCACCAGGTGATCCTATAAAGTCTGAGAGGTGTAGTCAATTTGCCCAGAGTAAGTGCAGCAGGAAACCACCATCTTTAGCACAGTCCATTCTCAGGTCTTGTACACTGAACAGGAAACTGTAATTTAAAGTTAAATATAAGGACTGGGTAGCCAAACCTCACCAAAGTGAGTAATAAAGATTACTACTCCACAAAAATTCCTTATCTCATAGGAAAATAAAAAATCAGTTTGAGGCCAGGCGTGGTGGCTCACACCTCGCTAATCCCAGCACTTTGGGAGGCCGAGATGGGTGAATGACCTGAGGTCAGGAGTTTGAAAACAGCCTGGTCAACATGGTGAAACCCTATCTCCAACAAAAATACAAAAACTTAGCTGGACATGGTGGTGGACATCTGTAATCCTGGCTACTTGGGAAGCTGAGGCAGGAGAATCGCTTGAACCCAGGGTGGGTGGAGGTTGCAGTGAGCTGAGATCACACCACTGCACTCCAGCCTGGACAACAAGGGCGAAACTCCATCTCAAAAAAAAAAAAAAAAATCAATGTGGTTCTCCAAATTTAGCTAAGTGAGGGAGACAGAGCATCTAGGACTTTCAGAAATTTCTAAAAGTCCATGTCCTACTCACATCAACTTTAAAAGTTCTTTATTAAGGGCTGTCACATCCAAAAACAAAAATCTAACCTGAAAAATACGAAGTAAAAGGACCAACTACACTCATCACAAAAAAGTATAGCAGGTTGGGCACAATGGCTCATGCCTGTAATCCCAGCACTTTGGAAGGCTAAGGCAGGTAGATCACTTGAGGTCAGGAGTTTGAGACCAGCCTGGCCAATATGGTGAAACCCCGTCTCTACTAAAAATACAAAATAATTAGCCAGACATGGTGGCACACCTGTAATCCCAGCTACTTGGGAGGCTGCAGCAGGAGAATTGCTTTGGGAACATAGGATGTGATTTTTAAGAATGTGAGGAACGCAACATTTCATAGGCCTACACCCACTACAGAAATAACCCAGGCAGACCAAAAGCCATGTCCCTGGACATTCATTAAGTCCAGTCTCTAGGCCACCTCTGTTCCACTACAGAGTCCATGACATAAGAAACGAAAAGATAAGTCTAGCTGGCTTTTAACAATCATCTAAATTCCTTTTTATAAATATATGAATATACAGATTGGTAACTTGGAGTAAGAAAAGAGAGAAGCAGAAGAGAAAAATGCTATTAGGAATGCTGTTCTCTTACAAAATTCTTACTCCAGGTATCAGATGGGTCAGGTTTATTTCCTGAGAGCTTTCTTCGGAAGAACTCCCCAGCTGTGAAACTCCAGATCTTTCTCCACTGCCCAATCACGAATGCACAATTTCTCCTTTCGGGAGAAGACTATGCTGAAAATTAGTGTTGCATAAATACCGTTACCTTTTCTGGTGAAAAACTCCTTGGAATATTTCCCCAACATAGCGTATTTTCGAGGGACTTTCCCCAGCAGTTCAATGATCAATGCTATGTGATCTGCATTGGGAAACATTGCCAGCAAAACAGAAACACACGACAGTTTAATCAGTACACTGCATGCAGACACTACTACCGCCCGCGCAGACAGAAACAGAGCGCAACTTGAATGACCAAAAGTACAGGCCTTCCTCACGTTGCTGGATTCAGGATCCAGAGCTGGAGGGCACATGAGAGGGGCTGGTGAACAGGGTGACCGCAGCACAGGGCTAAATGTGGTCTTCCCTGACAACTTTTCTATCAGCACAAGAATTCTGCTGGGTTGCGTTTTGAATTTAGAAGAAATGCCTTTGTCACCATTAATGCTAAAATCAGCAGCTGCTCTTCAGTTTCTGTCTGCATCGTGGCGCTTTTCAAAAAGAAGAGGTACTACCTCTGCGATTGAAGAATTCCCGAGAATATTTTCCAGACAGAGCAAAGTGCCTTGGAATACTGCCTAGCAGCTCTATGATGTGGGCTATGTGGTCTATGGAGGAGAGAAAAAAGGATATGGGAATGGGAGGGGCAAAGGGAAGGATGGGATAAAAGAAGAGGGAAAAATTGAAATTAGTAAAAAATCAGAAATAGATTCAAATCAACAGTGTCTGCAGCACATCCATGCAGAGGTTTGTAGGAATGGCAGGCCTCAGGCACCACCAGGAGCAGTAACAGTGACTGAGGCCAGCTCACCCCAGGCCACCCCAGCAACGCAAGCAAATAAGCATGGAGATGGTCAGGTTTACAGATGGAATTCAAGCCAGAATTCCTGGGTTTTCAACTCAGCTCCCAAACAGGACAGAGAAATGGGCAGCACATCAATAGTCGAAAGGACCACAGAGAGGTTTCAGGTCTGTATCATCTGTCCTCTCTCAGCCAGCTGGGTTCCTGCCCCGTGCAAGGCCAGGAAGAGCCGCTGGTGTAGGCCCCTGAGGGCTCACTGGAGTGCTGCCTGTACCAGACAGGCTCTGCCCATTCACTGAGACTGAGGGGGCGTCAAACTCAAAGGAAAAGCATCTGAATTTGGTGTTTGAAAACCAAAAACATGGCTCTATTTCAGTACAAAAATACAGTACTCTACAGAAGTTCAGGGCTGGCAGGAGACCCAGAACGAGGTATTCAGCAGGCACTAATACTCACCTTCGTCTCTGGAGTAGTCTTCCCCAGAATGTGGTTCAAACAAATAATCTCCCGTTGCCAGCTCAAATGCCTAGGATACAACAGACGACATGCTAAGCACTTCAGAGACTGGCCCCCAAGTCAAAAGCTTTTTCTCCTTACAGAAGAGACCGCCACTTTATGAAGATCTGAATCAAACAAAATAGCCTCCCAAAAGTGCTCAATACTAATTTTTTTCTTTCTTCCACATTCAAAGAAGTTTCAGAAGTATCTTTACATTTCTTCTAAGAAAAGATGTAAGAGCTATGTATTCTGTTCATTTTGCAGGAAGCAAAACCAAAACGTCAGTGATTCAGCCGCACCTGTGTGCAGGCCTGGCAAAGCACAGTATGCACTCTATAAACGGTAGAACGAGAGTTCAATCCAGGACTCAACCAGGCCCATCTGACTCCAGCACCTGCCTCAACCACTATAACAGCCTTGGCCTCTGTATAGCAGACACTGCTGCGTCCTTTAGGCAAAGACCTTCATGTTTTAGTAACCGACGACTATTTTCAGCATCTCATCATCTATTTTCATCATCATTTCATTCACTTCTGATTCAACCAAAGGAAAACCTGGAAACAAAACAGACCCTCTTTGTCCCCAGGGCCAGAGGACGCATATGGCCTTGCAGACCCTTTTGTGGATGTCACAGAGCACTGGCTTCCTGGGTGGCCACTGGCTGTCCCTCAGCATGCCAGCATGTAGAGAAGGCCATTTGTTCCCATTTCCCTTGCTCACAAAAAAATCCTCAAGAACATGAGTTTAAGCTGGTAACAATATACAAAAATGGCAACTGCTACTGCTCTGCTGATCAAAGAGTATGCTTTAAAAGTGAAAAAAAGAATAAGCTAAATCCCATTTCTGGCTTTTCTCATAGTTGCTTCTATTCTGAATGGATCTTGCTATCCCAAAAGGTGCTCAGAAGCCCAATCACTGATGCCTGTGGATCTGTGACTGCCCTCCCCACTCCCGCCCCAAGGAGCCAATTCTGGGGTAATCGCATTGCATCAACCTACCTTCTTTTTCTTTCAATGACCACACAGTGCTGGGAAGGCACCCTTAAGGGAAGACTCACCTGCCTGGGTGAGGGGCCACCTCTCCTAGCACTGTCTTTAACAAACCAAGAGGGGGACAGTCAGCCCAGGACCACATCTTTTCACCTTTTTTTAAAAAAAAGACTGCATGTGAATCAGCTGAAGGAAGGAGGCATGGTGACAAGATGACTGCCAGCTGTCCATGCGGTAAGCATTAGTTTATGAACTCAGGATCCCGCCCTGAACCTGGCATAGGTCTGAGCAGGACACAGACACGTCACATCTCAGCATGGTGAGCTGGTGGTCCCAGCACTGTGGATGCCCGAAGGCACCAGCAGAAAACGCAGGAAGGCCCTTACGTAGGGCCTCTCCTTTCCACTCAATAAACAAAAAAGATAGCTGGGCCAATCCCAGATGAGGGCAGGAAAACCTCATAATTGGCCCCAAATCCAAGTGGAACAACTAGATTACATGCTTAATGGCCAGGAGAGTCCTTCCAGCCTGGGAGACAATCACCTCAGTATCTTACAAGCTAAGAGAAAAATCTGAAAACTCGAATGGGACGACGAGGATTGAAAAGCTTGGATCAAGTTCCAAGCTGCTTTTCAACCCCTGCCTTGAGCCCTATGATAATTCTTTGAATTAATTTTCAAAATGACTTCAATCAGGTCACATCCATTTCTTTTCCTTTCATATTTTTTGAGATGGGACCTCACTATGTTATCCAGGCTGGACTCAACCTCTTGGGCTCCAAAGATCCTCTCTCAGCCTCTAGAGAAGCTGGGACTACAGGCGCACTACGCTGCGCCCAGTTTTGTACATATTTCTTACTGCCAAAATATGTCAGCTATGTATTCTTTGAAAAAAATGATCATTTTGATTAGCACCCTTATATTTCCAAGAAAACATGTATAGAAGCCAATCAATGAAATAATTTTTTTCTTTTTTTTTTTTTTTTTTTTGAGACAGTCTCGCTCTGTTGCCCAGGCTGGAGTGCAGTTGCATAATCAATCTCAGCTCACTGCAAGCTCCACCTCCCGGGTAGCTTCACGTTGTTCTCCTGCCTCAGTCTCCCGAGTAGCTAGGACTACAGGTGCCCCCATGCCTGGCTAATTTTTTGTATTTGTGGTAGAAATGGGGTTTCACCGTGTTAGCCAGGATGGTCTCGATCTCCTGACCTTGTGATCCGCCCGTCTCGGCCTCCCAAAGTGCTGGGATTACAGGCTTGAGCCACCGTGCCCGGCCAATAATTTTTTTTTTTTAAAGGAAGAAGGAAGATGCAGGCTGTAATGCTACCCGTTTTTAGAGAGTGACTAGATTCTCTTAACAATACGACATGTACAGCAGGGCAAATGCACACTACAATGAAAAACCTCTGCCTTCAACTCAGGTACTCCTAGTATAACCTTCTATTGCCCAGGCTGGAGTGCAGCGGTGCAATCTTGGCTCACTACAACCTTTGCCTCCTGGGTTCAAGCGATTCTTCTGCCTCAGCCACCTGAGCAGCTGGGACTACAGGCACGTGCCACCACGCCCAGTTAATTCGTGTATTTTCAGTAGAGATGGGGTTTCGCCATGTTAGCCAGGCTGGTCTCAAACTCCTTGCCTCAAGTGATCTGCCTGCCTTAGCCTCCCAAAGTGCTGGGATTACAGGTATGCACCACCCCGCTGGGCCCAAGTATAACTTTTATTATTATTTTTAATACCTGGGAACTTTGGATTCTTCTCCACTTGGCCCAATTCCCTCAAAGAGCTTTTCCCTGGACCTACTTATTTCTGGATTCTTGGGAGACCAAGTGCCTCTCTCCTAAAACATTCTCCTATGCCGAAGTACCCTGATTCTGAACAAGTAGGATCAGCTATTTGTTCTGTGATGTGACCAGTGCCGAAGAAGTCTGGTGAAGTTTCTTGGAATGGCTTTTCTTGTTTCTATAGCACTGACCAGGACTCACCATGGAGTTCATAAAAAGTCCTATCCGGGACTCTAACACATAAATGCAGAGAAATCAATGCTTCAGCTACAAAGAAGTTTCAGATTATATGTAATTACACCTGGAAGGTGTAAAGCTCAAGAAAAAGCAAAACTCAAGAAAAGTAAAACAGTCCAAAACCAACATATCCTTGCTGTGATCCTTCATTCTGTTGTGCTTCTCCAGCTGCAGAGCCTAAAGCTATCCTCCCCGACAATAGCCAATGGAACCTCGCTACCACCCCTCAGCTCTCATTCCCAAAAGAGTCTCTGTGAGATTTGATGCTATTTATAAAACTCAAAGAGAGCTGGGCACAGTGGCACATGCCTGTAATCCGAGCACTTTGGGAGACCAGGGCGGGTGAATCACTTGAGCTCAGGAGATTGAGACCAGCCTAGACAACATGACAAAACTCCATCTCTACAGAAAATACAAAACTTAGCCAGGCATGGTAGCACATGCCTGTAGTCCTAGCTACACCAGAAGCTGAGGTTGGAGGATCACCTGAGCTTGGGAAGTGGAGTCTACAGTGAACCATAGTCGTGCCACTGCACTTCAGCTTGGGCAACAGAGCAAGACCTTGTCTCCAAACAAACAAAACCTTCAAAGACTATAGGCTTTACCACCAAGAACCATCTGTGACCTTATGACAGCTTGGTATTATGAGGTCAAATTTAATATATTAAATGTAATATTTTTACACTACAACAGAACAGATGAGGTAAGAAACACTGCCTCATTGCTCCTAGGTTCTCTAGGAAGAACAAAAGAAACCTCTAAAGCAGGGACTTTTCGGGGGCGGGGCAGGCAGTGAATGAGGGCCTGCCCCTTTTCCAAAAAAAAAAAACCAAAAAAACAAAACTCCCTTATGACAACCAACTGAAAAAGAAAACCTCATAAGCCATCCTGACAGCACTGAGGGAGCTTATGCTTAATTCTTGGGAAGGGGGCAGGTGAGGAGACAGAAAGGCTTTTCCTTAGGAACCTGTTACTGATACTTATGCCACTGTTCACAGAAACAGCATTTCGAGAAGTAAACAGGACAGGAAATTGTATGGAGGGACAAATGTTCATCTAATGGAAGGCAGGACAGATAACCTGGTGTAAAATTGTGCTGACAGCTCCATTATCCCACTACATCTGTGACTGTGTCCTATTTTTCTGGTTATATCACCAAACTTAATGCCCCAAATTAGAAGCACAGCATTTCAGAGTTGAAAGAGTTCTTAGTGCCTAATTCAGGGCAGCCCTGCTGCTAGTGGCCATTGTGACTTAACCTTCCCCACATCCTGAAATGGCCCCTGCTCCCCGACCCCCACTCACTGTCTCCGCGGCTCCCGTTCCACTGACTCCCACGTCTCAGTCTGCCTGCTGGGGTCACACAGAGAGGGTCAAATGCCTCTCCACACAGCACTCTCTAAGTTCAAAGTGACTATCACTGGCCACCAGTTCTTTTAACTGTTCTCTTCTATACCTAGCTAAGGCAGGGACTTGGGTTTTGATACGGAAGAAGTTTAACACCTTTAATAATTTAAACATAATTATCTGGTATTACCCATAAGAGCAACGAGGGAATAGAAAGGCCTGTTGTTTTAGGACCTATCTGGCCATGTGTTGACTCAGATCATGCTGAGTCAAAGCTGAAAGACACAAAGCACCCTCTTTTTCTCCAACAGCTGGCACTATCTGCTCAAAACAATGCTTTTACCCGAACATTAGAGGAGATAAAACACAGTAAATTAAAAAGAATTGTTAAAGTAACCTCTGAATAACAGAAAATTAACATTATTTATTCTGCATTCCTTTTTTTCAGTGAGAAGAAAAATGCTAAGCCTTCCACACAACCCTTTCTTTTAAATATTGGAAGAATGTGGGTAAAAAACAGTATGGAATAGAAAAAACATGAAACCCAACAGCAAACAACCCACCTTTCCCAACACAGCATGCCTGAGTAAAGCCCACCGAGAAAAAGCTGCTGAATGGGCCAGGAAACAGGGCAGAGGAAGAGAACCAGGAACTGGCTCGCAGACGTGGAGCCTCTTGTGTTCACCAACTCACAGGTTCAGGGACAATGAACAAACGATGCCCGGCAGGGCCAGAGGAGTTTAGAGACAACGCAACTGTGCGGCACAAAACCAGCAGCAAAAACAGGCCTGACACGTGAAAGAGGCTTCTGCCGCCCTGTGGAGGCCGCCATCTCAACCACTCTGGGAACAGACTCTCAGCGGGAGTGGGCGTTGCTGCCACTGTCTCAGAAGGGGCTAGACATCCTAGAATAAGCCAGAATATCTGCTAGTTCTTGCTTTCTAAGGGAAGAGAGATTATGCATTGGCATCTGGGGAAATCCCTTCCAGTCTGGAAGAGGTGAGGAACCCTGCATGTCTGGTTGACCAGGCAGAGGCTACCTGGAGGGGCTCCCACCTGCCTGCCTCAGGCAGTCTTCCCCTGGGAGATGTCACCTCATCTTCCTCCACAGCATGAGTGAAGGGAAAAGTTCCCTATACCCTGCAAATTTTCAGGGACTACAAGTGAAGTCACTGTGTCACCACAACTGAGTCTGATTCATGGGGCTGCGGGCTGTGCAGGGCCTTAAGAAGAGACCATGTCTCTCTCACAAGCCCACAATCACACCAAACAGCCAGGGCCCGCCTGAGGAGGATCCTTCCACTTCTTAAGGTGCCGGCGGCAGTAAACTTCCCCTCACCCAGCCCACGGCGGATGACCCTTACAGTCAGAAAAACTGAGGTCACATGCCTCAGAGAGACTCAGCCCCATCCAGAGTGTGAAAGGAACGAGCCAATTCCCATGGCAGCAAAGGGCAGAGCCGTCCTTACCATACATGCCGTGCTCCAGATGTCCGCAGGGGTGCTGTACCCCGCTCCTATTAAAACCTCTATGGAGCGGTACTGACGCGTCTGGATGTCTTCTGTGAAGTGTTTATGCTGGAAGGGAACAGGCTGCATTACCACAGAGCAACACAGACATTCAGAAAGTGTCTTCGCACACAGAATCAAGACCAAAGTGTTTTAGAAAGAAAACTCTACTTACCACCCAACAAGCATTTCCCAGGTCAGCAATTTTTACTCTAATTTTATCTGCATTCCGTGGATCCAGGGGATTCACCAACAAGTCAGCCGCCCGGGTTTTTGCTGGCATGAGCAAACAGCAGGACAGTTAGTGATTAGGATAAGTGGTTTCCATGCGTGAGCAGTGTTTGCCAGGGTCAGTCTCCTTTCCTAAAGAGTGGTGGAATGATCACTTAGGCCTGGGACACTGTAAATTCAACTTGACAGAACTAAAACTGCTTGTTCTCCACTTCTGGAAAATTCTCCACGAAAAAGCAAACTGGGCTGCCCACAGGACGCCAAGGGCACTGCCTTGCCCTTTCTCTTCTTATCCCCAGTTCCTTCAGGTCCAGGTCAGCCCTAGAACAAGCCGGCCTTGCTCTCTCCCTGTCTGCTGCTTTGTGGCGGCTCTTCATGGTGTCAGTCCATCCCTTCACGGCCGGGATCGTGCTTGCTGATGCATTATTACAAGGAACATGAAGGTAGAAAGAACACTGCTGTGGGGGCCAATCACTCCCAGTGACACACAGTTCCTTGGACGCCACAAGACATCAGGGTCCCTGGCACCCACACCTCACACCCACATCGTCCCCTACAGTTCCCACTGCCTGGGCTGAGCACACACAGATCTCAAGGGGTAGATGACTGCTGATTAACAAACACAGATTAAAGGCAGGGACTAAACTATTTTGGTTTTGTTGTAGACAAGGAAGGGCCCAGACAGAGGTCTCTTGAGATGGCCTGGGCCATAAAGGCAACCTCTGAGGTCACTCATGAACTTGTCACGTACGTGAGCATTCTTAATTCCAGGGTGACCCCAGGGAATCTCAAAGGCAGGTATGGGGCCAGCTTCCCAGGGATTCTGGGGCCAGATCTTCTCAGACAAGTCCAGATCATGCCTGTATCAAGCAGAGTTAATCAAGGGGCAAGTGATAAAGAAAAATAATTTCATGAGGCCCAGAAAAATAGTCCTTAAAGTCAGCATCTTCATCACCAAACCTCAGACTGACCTACAAGATCAGATTTCTGGTAAAGATGAAATAAAACCAGGACTTTTATTTATTGTATAAGTAATTTTGAAATGGTATTTGAAAACCAAGCAGAAAAGTCTGTTCAATGTAGAACATTAAACACTGATACGATTTGGGTTTGTGTCCCTGACGATATCTCATGTCGAATTGTAATCCCTAGTGTTGGAAGAGGGGCCTGGTGGGAGGTGACTGGATCATGGGGGCAGATTTCCACCTTGCTGTTCTTGTGATACTGAGTGAGTTCTCAGGAGATCTGGCTGTTTAAAAGTGTGTAGCACGTCCCCCTTCTCTCCTCCTCCTGCTCCAGCCATGTAAGATACCTGCTTCCCCTTCTATCATATTTTACAGTTTCCTAAGGCCTCCCCAGCCATGCTTCCTGTATAGCCTGTGGAACCGTGAGTCAATTAAACCTGTTTTTTAAATAAACTACGGAGTTTCCGGTATTTTTATAGCAGTGTGAGAACGGACTAACACAAACAGCTACCTAGGAGAGCCCCTTTGTTTCCTTGAAGCTGGGCACTGCTGAAATGAACTAAACCTCTGTTGGGGTACATATGAGCTATGGAACCAGGGTGCTTGAGGAGGCTCTGATTCTTCAGCAAGCCCCATAACAGGAAGGAGGGCCAGCCTTGCAACTTGCAGTAAAGCAGTGAACAGGCAAAGCCTCAGGACCTAGGGTGCCCACACAGCTACCTAGCAGGGCTCCAGATAATTCTGACCAGTATCTTAACCCTCAAGACCTGTTCCTCCAGCATGTTAATCAACTGAGCCAACCAGGTACAGATATTCCCTACTTGCTACCTTCCATATGCCTGTTTCCTTGTTTATAAGGATTCTGATCCACTGCAGGGTCTCACCAAAGGCCAGGTATGAGCTCAGGAAAAGAAACACCAGAACTCAGCAAAAAATCAGAAAGAGCGCAGCACAAAGACCAACAAAAGAAGGCAAAATGTATATACACTGATTCACCTGGGGCTGAGAACAGAGGTCCAGGATAAATATAAAAATGCTGACCCAATGGGTAGATGAACAACACTAGACATGATTAGATGAATGCCTCATATGTCATTTAATCAAGGAGAATCAGCAAGAAGGAAATGGAATTTGAGGTTTGAAGAACTGGATTCAAATCTAAGTTTCAATATCTACAAGGTGTAAGACTGGCAAATGACTTACACTGTATGAGGCTTGGTATTCAGGAAAAGAAGAATCGGAAGGGACCACCCCTTCCACACCAAAGAAATTAAAAACCCAAACACAGGAGAATCAGGACAGCATCTGGGTGCCTGCCCAGATTCAGGGGCTTCCCTCTGCTGTGACCAGCTGAACCATCATCTGGGGCAGGAGGTTCCCAAGTGGTCAGTGAGGGACCAGAGAGCCGCAGCAGAGGGAAGGGGAGGCCCAAGAGCAAGTTCCACCCCTACAAACAACTCAAATCACAGGTCTAATGCGAAGAGGGTGAAGCCCTATTAAACGTATTGTGGTTCCCCTGAGCCACAGGATGATGTGATTTCTTTTTCTCCATGAGAACAGGTAGCTGAGTTGGCTGTTGTTATCTGAGGGCACTCAAGTCAAAGGAAATGATCTGTAATCTGCCACCCACTCCAAGATGTTGTTTTTAAAAACATTTCTCAGGAGCTGCTTAATTCAATCACGCTAGAAGAAATATACTTTCAAAGACCCAACACCTCACATTTAAATTCAGAGTTTTTTTTCTTTTTTTTTTTTTTTT